>NC_133622.1:63146875-63371875 GCF_048593235.1 Sminthopsis crassicaudata | reverse complement strand
GAAATCTGCCTTCAGAGATCCCAAGGAAACCTCAACAGACCATATTATATTTGAAAGATAATTTTACAGTCTATATTCATCAATTTCTGAAGGAAGATGCTTGTAAAGATGATAGTGATGATTTGACTTGAGTGATACATATTGCCTCTCATCTCATCTCTGGGATGTACCACTGCTTTAGGAAAGGTGGTTCAACTGACCTGTGAATTCTCATGAATATAAATGTTTTCTTTTCTTTTCTTTTTTCTTTTTTTTTTTTTTTTTTGACCCTCTTTCTCTCTCTTTGTTTCTTCTTCTTCAATGCTGTAGAAACTGAGCAAGATAGAGATTGGAGAATATTTAATAATTTATTTGATGGAGAGATATACGGGGACTAAATGGTTCCATGGTTTCCTCCCAGGGCTGAATGAGACTATTGTCTTCAAGAATCCAGCAGTGAATGTTGGATACAAGATTTTTTTTTTTTTTTTTTTTTTTTTTTTTAGGGTAATAAGAATAATGACATAATGGGGGAGGTACCTGGATGGGGTTGACCTAATAGGAGGAGACCCTTAGGATGACATAATGGGAGGTATTATAGAAGGTCCTGATATTCTAATGATATCTAAAATGGATAAAGACCTTTATCCCATCAAACATTAAGAGGGAATGATTATAGCCTGAGGTCTAAGATATAAGACCTTTATCCTATCAAACATTGAGTGAATAGTTATAACATGAGGCAGAATAACTGAATAGGACAATTAGGGAAACTGAGTCAGGGCATTAAAAGAGAATTGTGGCACAACACTTCCTTTCCTCTTTTCAATTCTTCTTTCCTTTATTTTTCCTCCCTCAGATCATTTTTTCAATTACTTTCTCTCTATCTCTCTCCTTTCTTTTATTTATTTATTTTTTTTAAAGACATTCTTATACTAGGACCATTCATGATATTTCATCAGTGCCACAAGAACAGAGGAAGAGAAATGATAACAGCTCGTCTGACAAGGTTATAACCTGATACCTCCCTCTACCTTAGGTAGGTCTCCGTGCTAAGATGATAAGGACCCTGCTTAATACCAAGATCTTTTTAGGTCATTTATAATAGGAAGAAAAGTCTTAAGTAGAATGCCTCCCGAGAGCAAAAACTGCTGATGAACAGTTATTATTCTCTATATTGCACCTTATGACAGAGAGGCCAACTAATGAAGATTTAAAAGACCTAGACAAGGTTCAGCCAGAGAATGAGGAAATAGAATCAGTGAAAATACAAAGGAAGCAGTTAGTAAGAATGACATCAGCATTAAAAGAGTCTAAGCCCTTAAATGCAAAGTGTATGTTGGTAATTTAAGCTCTTTAAGACTATGCCAGAGGGTCAGATGTCAGGAGGAAGGAAGAAAATACTAAGAGCCCATTCTGAATGAACCAAAGGAATAAATGGTCTAATTATTCCTCTTTCATAGCTACCTAAGTCATAGTAGAATGCATTGCATGACTCTAAGTAAGAAAATCTAATGTGTAGCCACCTATAGAAACGAGAAAGCTTGTAGGAAATAAAATAGATTTGATTCTTATGCATATGTTATAATAAAATTTTTGTGACATTAATAGGTAACAGAATTAATTATAGAAAACATTGTCTTGTATGCCTGGATCACAAGGAGTCCAGAGTAGAGAACAAAAATTGAGAAACACATTTTTTTTTAATGAAAATTAAGAATCAGCTGATAGAAATCAACAAAAGATTTTGAACATATTTTCTATTCATTCCATTATTTAAAAGTTTAATTTCTTTGCTCTTAGAAAATAATGTCAGTCATTTATAATAGCATTTTGTACGCATTAATTCTTTTGAATTTTATGACCATCCAGTGAGAGATGTGCGATAGTTATTTTTAGCCCTATTTACAGATGAGGAAACTGAGATTTAAAGTGGCTTTTATGATCTGTTTTAGTCACATTTATTAATTATCAGTCTGAATCCAATTCTTCTTGAATTCAATTTTATTACCCAGTCTAGCTTAAGATTACCTGACAGCAGGACAGGAGAAATTACATATAGAACTCCACCCATATGACTATTAATTATATGAAATTATTCACTTTCAGATATAGATATAATTATATGACTTTTAGCATGAATTTTTTATTATGGAATTTGTTTATATATTTTCCTTTAATGCTTAATTGCTTATTAACTATGAGCTATGCAAAAAGAACTTATCTATAGCAGTTTTATATCACATTCCCAACATTTTTGGATCTGTTCCTTGTAGACAAATATCCCATATTCAAGGTAATATGTGGAACCATATACCTGAAACTATAGCACATGAGGCCCCCCCCCCACACACAGATGACTTTACATATAACAGTCAACCAATGAACAGAATTAGTTTAAAGCAAAGGCACATACTGAAGTGGAATAGTAATAATAGTAGAAAATCTGCTTCATTAATTTGGCAGAAATGGAGACAATATATTTAGAAGAGTAACAAAGCAAATTCACAATGGAGAATGATGCATGTAAGCAACATGTGTAGCTATAACACACATGAGAAAGGGTAACTCATGCCTCTGTTGCTACATGTCTGTAGGAATTTTGATGACATCAGTAGTTCCTACTGCCCATTTGGTCATAGTATCACTATTAGAAACTGGATCACTTGGTATGCTCCACTAGACCCTGGCATATACTTCTTTAATACAATTTCTGGCTGTAATTATCAATGCCTCCAGCATTAGTCTCAGTGGATGACTTGTCCTAAGTTATTGATTTTTGGAAAAGTATGAGAACTTCCATCCTAGTGTCAGAATTATCTTATGTTTGGGCTTTCCATTTTTTGAATAGGATCCTGGCTCTAGGCACTGAACATTTGATTCTTTTCTCTGACATAACTAGATAACAGCTGTTACATGGATTATACTTCTGTCAAAATTATAAAAATTTTGGATGACAATAGGATATTTTAAAAAAATCCCTCCCTACTTTACTACACTATATTAGAAATTATTCCAAGGTGTTTAAAGAACAGTTCATTTATAGCCAATACTTCCCAAATGACTAGAGAAGGAGAGCTGCTAAATTACTCATTTTTTACTAAACAGTAATTCTGGTTTCTTAGCCAGTCTTGAGCAGCAGGCTCCACAAAGGGTTTTGTGAATCCTTCCAAACTTATGAATCCTCTTCAGGTTGTTGAAAATAGCTAAAGCATTTACATGGAAGGATGGTTTGAAGCACTTGAATTCAGATGAACTGAGGAATTCAAAAGAAGGAGGAGGACAAAAAAAAAAAAAGAACAAGAAGAAACCAGAATGAGAAGAGGGAACAAGAAGAAGAATGAGGAGGGGGAAGAAAAAGAGGAGTAGAAGGAAAGAAGAAGGAGGAGTTAAAGGAGGAGGAGGAGAAGAAGATGAAAAAGAAGGAAAGAAAGAAGGCAAAGAAGATGAAGATGAAGGAGGAGATGGAGAAGGAGGAGAAGAAGAAGGAGAAGGAGGAGAAAGAGAAGGAGAAGGAGAAGGAAAAAGAGAAGGAGAAGGAGAATATAATGTCTGGATTAGCTCTCTGGAGGAACTTGAGATCAGCCCGAGTCCTTGGTCTTAGTGCAGGAGTGAAAGAGTTAGGAGGGCCACAAGGATAGTCAAACATGACATCCAGAGTTTGGAGTCTGGTGTCTTCTCTTCTATCTGTGGCTGAGACCTGTGGCTGAGAGAGAGTTTCCAGTTGTCCCAGTCCTTAAATACTTCAGTATGATTACATCACTACAACACACTTAGCACGTACAACCATTACATCACCATAGAGAGCCAATAGGTACTTAACTATAAGCACCATGTTGACCTAGATTCAAGTACATCTTTTCAGAGTTCCAGCCCTCTACAGGAGAAACAGAAGGAGAAGTATAAGGGTCCAAAGAGGAACCCAGCACAGTTCAATAAGGAAGTACAAAGGCTTTGATGCCTGAGGCACCAGATGTGATCTCTGCAGCTAGAAGGGATTGCCTGGTGAGTGGGAACTCTAGTCACATTGAGGACTCATCATCAATGGGAGACATCTTCTTTTCTTATTGGCTGTGCATGTGACCTCATAGACCCCACATAAGTAGTGAGGACCAGGAAATAGGAGGAGTGCAGAAGAGTACAGAGGAGTGCAGAAGAATGCAGAGGAGTGCAGAGGAGTGCAGGATGTGATCATGTGGAATAAAGAGTTGTGCTTGCAAGTCCCTGTGTCCAGGCACTCTATTGAACATAGAACCACTGCTCAGCGAGGCAGTGGCTAGAGATCTCTGAAGTCCTGGGATTAGGTGAGAATGGCAATCAGTAAAATCTGAGGAGGAGATTACAGAGAAGGAGAAGGAGGAAAAGGATGAGGAGAAGTAGAAGGAGGAGGAGGAGAAGGAGGAGGAGGAGGAGGAGGAGGAGGAGGAGGAGGAGGAGGAGGAGGAGGAGGAGGAGGAGGAGGAGGAGGAGAAGGAGGAGGAGAAGGAGGAGGAGGAGGAGGAGAAGGAGGAGGAGGAGGAGGAGTAGGAGGAAGAGGAGGAGGAGGAGGGGAAGAAAAAATATTTCTGCTCAGAGTTGGCTACTTTCAAATGCTGTAATAGCATATCTACAGTGGTGGCTACTCCATATTTAACTTTCAATCTTATTCACACTAAACAGTGACTTAGTAGATATAAGGACACATGGGTAGGGCTATTTATTTTTTTCTTGGATCAGTAGTCCAAGATTTTCCTAATATTTTCTTTTGCAAATATGAGATTATTATTTGTTGTTCAAAAGGAACAAGTACTTACAACCTATGAGCTTGACTGCTTAGAGTCTGTAAAGAGAATGCTTAACATCTCATGGCTTCTGGTATATCACATAACTGGGGGAAGAAACTTGTTTGATGGATTCCTGTTACTGATTAATATTACCTTAAAATAAATACACAGAACGTGTCTTCCTTTTAGAGCTTCCCATACTCTAAGTTCTAGATCCAAGCAGATGTTCAATATTTACTTTGTAGTTTAAAAGTTGGCTAAAGAAGGAAGCATATAGCTATCAGGAGACACATTTGTATTTAGAATATGCCATCAGGCCCTTAGTCTAGTTGTTTTCTGGAATCCTTTTTAATATATGTCAGGCTATTAAGTTTTATTCCACTTTTGCACCTCAATCACCATTCTCACCAAAATAAAATTATTGTTTTGATGTTAAAATGAGAGGTTAGCATCAAATCAAAACTTTTATTCCTACATAGTTAAACTTTCTATTACTGCCTTTAGAGACATGAGGTAGAGAAACTAAATTTCATTAATAATCTACTAGAAATATCACTTTTAATACCAATTTAAACAACCAAGCAGTAATTAAATATTTAACATTCACATTAATAATTTCAATACTTGCATTTTTTAGTCTTCCTATTTATACATCCAGGTTTTTATTTATTCTCATTCATATTATTCCATGATCAAACTTATTCTTAATTTAATTTTATAGAGAGGAATCATGCTGTACACATGTCTAGTGATCTTTATGAAGAGCCATAAAGAGCTGTTCTATACCTGATACATACAGTCTATGTAACTTTGGTCAAGGTTATTTAACCTCTCAGTGTTTTTGGTTACACTTCAAAAGTAGCAGTAGCAGAGAAGATAATAAGCTGCACTGAGAGAAAAGATGTCCTTTTTTAGGAGCCGCCTAGATCAGCAGAATCATAAGTTTTGTCCCTCTATCTATTCAATTAAACAAATATTCCATGATTTATTTATTTACTTATTGTTCAACATTTGAGACACTTCATTTGTATAAACATGTAACATGTGTATGTATATATACCATTAGGTTTTATGATGGCAGGATTGGATAATTTCTGGATAATAAACAATTCACTTGTGCTTTGCCTGTCATCAATGGAGTGAAGCAAGCCTTTATGCTTGCTCCCAGGTTTTTTAGCATGATGTTTTCCACAATGTTTTCAGATGCCTTCAACAAAGATGGAAAGCATAAAGATCAGCTATCACACTGATGATAAATTATTTAACTTGAAAAGGCTACAAGCCAATATTAAAGTCAAGGGAAAGTAGATACGTAATGTTTTAGTTTGTGGATGATTTTGCACTCACTGCAGACTCTGAGGTTAAAATACAACCAAAAGGAAGGTCTACAGAGTTGATGTGCTGATCTCATTGCTGTATGCCTGTGAAAACTAAAAAGTATAATAGCACTATGCCATGAAACTGAATAGCTTCCACTTGAATTGTCTTGGGAAGTTCCATTCTGAAGATCATCTGGCAAGCTAAGTTGCCAGACGATGAAGCCTTTTTTGAGCCAAATTACCAACCTTGAATGCTTTTCTGTAGAAGATGGAACTCCAATAGTTTGGCCACCTTTTTTTTTTTTTTTTTAACATTAAATATATATTTGTCTAAAAAAAGGAAAATCTATTTTATGAAGAAATCACATAAGATAAGTTTTCACATGAAGTTCAGAAGAAGTATGAACACACTCAAGTTCTTTCTGAAGAACTCTGGTATTTATTACATTACATGGGAAATACTGTCAAAAAACTATCCAACAACACAAAGAAGATATTATGATCTGTGAGCAAAGCAGAATTTCATTAATTCAAAAGAAACATTAGAGACTAACATTTAGATACCTCCACTCCAAATATTCTTATGGTCTATATATGCCTGACCTATGTAGAGCCTTCTGAGATCATATTAATCTGATGAGCCACAGACAGATACAGTATCTTGACTATAACATAGTGCTATCTTTTAGTCCTTTTTGAAAATGAAAGATTACAAACAACAATCAAAATATATTAAAAGTTCACATTTTCAAAATCTATTTTGTTTGACTGAGATATGTTGAATGATTTGGGGAAGAATTATGTTATAGGTTTCTTAAAACATGATGGAAAATGATATAACATGTGTGAGTAGGCTGCATCATTTGACATAAAAAAGAATTTCACAGGAAAAAGGTGAAAAAAATATCCACAGAGACAGTCTGTTAAGTGAAAAAAGACATTTAGGGGAAAATGTAATAAAGATGTAGGATAATCTATATTGAATCAGGGCACCTTGGTTGAAAGTTCTCTGATTCTAATGTCTCTATAACCATAGATTATTATTTTTTTATCTTCTTGGATTTTTAAATTTCTCATTTCATCTATTTAAAAAAATTAGGATTGTTGGTCTCTTCAGATTCTACATCTGAATGTAGACATTCAGTACGAAATCTATAATCTATAGTCAGTCACGGGTGTCAAAAGACCTTGAGAAAGGATACCAATATATTGGGTAGAGAAGTTCTTATGAAAAGTTTCTGGGATGATTTAGGCATAAATATATACATCCATCACGTATATTACATGTTACATGTAAATATATGTTTTTAAATTTTTGCATTCATGACTGTAAATGTTTCTGAAAAATTCCCCTAGCTATGTATTAATTTAGGAATTACCATCTGTTCTCAGAGCAGCAATATCAAGGCAAAGTGCTACATCATGGGCCTTGTCCAAAAACTTGAACTGAAGTACTCACAGCACATATGTTCGTAAATGTGGTGACACTTATGAAATAAAATAAATGTTCAAAATTATAAGTAAAGTCAAGATTCTACATGAGTCATATAAGCAACATCCTATAGGACAATGGATTTCCTTATAATCTGGACCTTCCACATTTTAGCATTTTTTCTGACAAATAGTAGGTAATTAATGAGTGCTAATGGGCTGAATGATACTTTTGAAAAACTATTAACATATGAGAAATGGAAGAGACTTATGGAGGCAACATTTTTATTTTAAAAAAATATCTGAGGTATTTTGAATACTGCAAATTCAATGTGTTCTAGTATTTAAATAAAGGAGACCAACATGCTAACTAGATTTTGGATGGCAATATAAAAGGGATAGTGCTCAGAGTGATAAATCCTCTTTATTCTGTTTTGGTTAAATTTCATCTGAAACCTCATATTCTGGTGGGACTACTCTATTTTAAGAAGGATTTTAGTAAGCTGAAATATTCATAAAGAAGGGTCTGTGCTATACTACAAAGGATTACTTAAAGAAACTAGTGATAAGTTTGTAAGCTGTCTTCTGTTCATCACCCTGTGTCTATATCTTAAGTGGATCAAAGAAAATGATATAATTGCTCTAGAATGCTCCTATAAAATGTGGTGGCTAAACAACTTCTGTAGGTAGTAGCAACAAAAAAGAAGGGAGGTGCTTTATCTACAATTACTGATTATTTTATAAGTTTTAAAAATATATTTAAATAAATGTCTCTACTCCACATGGTTATATTTTGCATTTTTCCATTTAGGAAATTCACAAAAAAGGGTACTCTGAAATTAGTATTGCCCTTAAATCAATATAACTAATCATAACAATATCTATATAGGTTTATATATACAACCTTTGTAGATTTGTTTTCAATATAATACCATATCTATTCTAGGATCTAAGCCAATAAGGTAGAAGTGTTCAAAGCAGGCTTCATTTTTGTAAGTCTAGAATTATCACTTTTTCCAAGTTCCTACAAGACTCTACAAATAACAATAGAAATAATTGCTGAAAATTGCAGAGAAAGAATTTTAAACTGGGTATAATAGGAGATGTCCTCACTATTAGAGCTCTTTTAAAGACTGCCTTGGGATACAGTGAATTTTAGTAACTTTATCAGAAAGTTTCAGATATGAAGTTTTCCACTAATTCCTGCTGAATTACATTTGTGAGGGATGTTATAAAATATACTCTTCAAGAATTATACCTAATTTGGTTATGGACCTAACCTATTAGGCTTGCTTGGGATAATGTTGAATATCCAAGAGTAGAAAGGACACAAGAAAAATTGAATTGTGTTCTTGGTCAGGTGTTTATTACATCAAGGTTTTCATATCTAGGCAAAATAGACAGCTGTATTTTTCAGGTCAGAATGCTTAAAACAGTCAACACCAGTGATGTATCATCACTCATTAAAGATATAAAAGCAGTGAAATTGGTTCTGACTTAAATTTAGGGGTTCAACTTTACTATAAAACACACAAGCTTCTCTAGCATCCTATGGGATCTAAATGATACTGAAGAAGACCTAGTCCTCTAATGTCCCTCAAATTTGAAGTAGACTTTGTTTCTCCATAAAGCTATCAACAGTATATCTTCACCCATATTTAGGCTGGTTCTTGCAATTCAGGAACACTCAAGGAGGATAGAGACTTTATTGGCATGCTTTCTGTCTTCAAGTAAGCAATATCATCTCCATATCTTTACATTTCAGAGCAAAAAAAGCAGTGCAAGAATATTTCATGTAGAAACAAGAAATATCATCATTAGGTACAGAAAGTGTCTCTAAACTCATGACATTCCCATTCACTCTGCAATATTCTTTGGGGCTAAGAATGTGGTGCAAAGCTTAAATATTTGAGATTAAAGTCACTGATCTCATTATCTTTCATATTTCACCTTGAACAAGAAAATACATGTTTCATATAGGAATATTTGATAGAAATAAATTAACGTCACTCTCTCTGACATTATGCTTATGTTTTCGATTTAAACAGAAAAGTTTGAAAACAGAGAAATAAATTATGTTGTTGCCTCATGCTAGTGTGAAAGCTCCTCTGACACTGTAAAAATAACAACAGAATTAAGTTACTTAAATAATTTGTGGTGTTTGAAGAAAGCTCATTAGCACCTTGTAAATTTTCACATCGTCTGTGTTATAACTTCATTTCCAGAAAAGCTATCATTGCACAAAAAACATATCCCTTGTGCAATTAAAAACAGAAAGATTCAGGGGATGTCTTTGAATAGCAGGCTCAACATAATAAAGGATAAATTCCCAACTTGTTATGTGGGACTGAAGTGTTCATGGGAGCTGTCTGAATTGTTTCTTCATCTTTATCAGACTAACTTGGTATTGGAGAGCTAATGGAAAGAATAAGGGGCCTGTTATTACATGAGTTTAGGATTATTAGTTATCCAGTGCATGATTCATTTTTCTGTCTATATTAATTTAAGATTGTGTGCGTGTGTTTATGCTAAACTCCTAGTTTTCATAGATAAACTAATGGAACTGCAGTACAATATATATTTAACAAAAGTTAAGAACATTTTCCAAACAGACAAAATCATCTTTCAAACTTAGTGCCAAACCTTATTTTTCCAAAGACAATTAAATTGATATCACCACAATCTTTCTGGAGATTAATATAATCTCTCATACTAGTTCATTATAAGGTTTTCATGTCTCAGTACATCACTTTTCTTAGACTATATGCATTTTCCAATTGGGAATGTTGAAGAATTACAACAGAAGAATGCATCTCTTTTGATTTGAGTATTAAATAGAATAATACTTTTGTGTTGTAGATGCTTAGAATTTTTCTGGAAATGACAAATCAAACTGGGCATTCAGAGGGTTGCAATAAAAATTCTCTTATATTTGGAATCCAAAAATCTGAATTTATATCCTCTTGTGTTACTATGTGGCATAGGATAAATTATTTAAGTTCTCTTATCTTATTTTTCCCCCTTGTCCCCCTATCCACTCTTTAAAAGAAGAGAATTTTACTGTATGAGTTAGACTTTTGAGTGCTAAAACTGAGATGCAGCATAATCCAAACTACTGAAACTAGACTTAGACTAGGCACAAAATTCCATTCAGAGGAATATTCTTTAAAAATTATACAGTAATGTTATACATAGGGACTTGAATACTGTTCTGTCTATGACAAAATACATAAAAATTCTATCTTTCTATTATCTATCCATCCCAATTGACCAAAACCAAAGTGAGCTTCCTATATCTATACTTATAAACACATAGATGGCTGAAACTCAGAAAAGGTATGTTTGAATCAGACACCCAAGCACTTAAGGTTAATTGCCTGTTTGATGTGAGACAATGACTCTATTAGCATATATTTCTATGAATGGCTTTTCTCACCTTTGGTGCTTGCTGAATGTTTGGTGTTAAGATAATCATCAGCAAGGATTGGAGGGTGGAGGGAGAGAGGCCAGGATCACTTGGTGGCAAGATGAGGAGGAGAGAGGCTGGTGACTCTGGACTCCAGAATTCAGGATATATCTTTGGCAAGCCTTGTGGCAATTTGCCTGCCTCCTTCACTTTTCCCCATAAAGACCAAGGACTTTAATTTATCCTGACTCTGGCTGACCCTGAGGCTCTCTAGGAAGCTAGTCTGTACTCTACACACACAAACTCATACACACACACACATACAGACACACACACACACACACACACACACACACACACACACACACACACACATACATATACACATCCCTTGTGCCCAAGTTAAATAATTAGTTTTCACACAAGACCTAACAGGACTGTAGTGCAAGCATATTAATAAATATAGATAAAAAGAGCCAGTTAAAAAACAACTGATTGAAACAATTACTAAAGTTGCAGGATATTAAATAAATCTCAAAAATTTGAAACTAAAAGGATACTCCTTAATTGATCCTAACTGTTGCTCCTTATCTGGAAGTTTGCAGTATTTTTCCCTGGAGAGTGTAGTTCTTGACTTTTGTAAACAACGTTCCCTTGAGTTTCCTAGGGCAATTTATTTTCAAAAGTGATGATGAATTCTTTCAATGACTTCCCCCTCTGTTTCAAGAATATTAGGTCAATTTTCCTTAATTATCTCTTTAAGAATGCAATTGAGTTTCTTTTTTTGGACATAGCCTTCAGATAGATGAATAATTTTTAGTCTCTCTCCTGGATGCATATTCCAGGTCAGCTTTTTTTTTTTTTCTTTTTCGATGAGATATTTTATACTTTCTTCCATTTTTTTTCATTCTTTTTAGTTTGTTTGACTGATTCTTGATGTCTCATAGAGTCATTAGCTTCTGTTCGCTCCCCTCATATTATTTTTAATGTGTGATTTTCTTCTGTTTGCTTTTGTATCTCTTTTTCCATTTGATTGATTCTACTTTTCAAGGTATTGTTTTCTTTCTTTCTTCAAGGTGGATTTTTTCCCCAATTTTTGCATTTTTCCATTGTGTTTTTTTAAGAAATCAATTGCATTACTGGATTTTTTTTTTTAATTTGGCCAATTGTATTTTTAAAGAAATTGCCTTCATTTTCTAATGTATTGACTATCTTTTGCACACCTCCTGTTTCTTTTCTCATTGTTTTCTTTTACATCTTATATTTGTCTTTTAAAGTCTTTTATGAGCACTTCCAAGAAGTCTGTTTGGGCTTAAGACCAATTCATAACCATAACACTCTTTGAGGTTTCCTCGATGGACATTTTATTCTCATCTAATTTGGTCTGCCCTGACAACTTAGTAGCTTTCTATTGTTAAAGTTCTTTTCTGTTTTTTACTCCTTTTCTTTCCTTTTCATTTTATATTTCTTCTGTTGTTACTTTTATGATCAAGCTCTGCTTCTGGGATAAAGGAAGTGTGGTCCCAATCTTCCTGTGCACCTACAACCCTTGACTTTGAGCACAACAACTCCTTGTGTTTGGTGTTTTGCTCACATCAGGAAGTAGATTTACTTGCTTTCTCCAATAAACAACTTGGTTTTCCAGTATTTATTTGCCTTCTGGGCTAGTGCTGGAAGCTGCTTCACTGGTATATTCTGCTACTGAGGCAAGATCAAGGAGGCTTAGTTGCTGATCTGCTATGTTTAAGACCCTCTCATTGGCTTTCCCAAACTCCATATGAGATGGGTGGAATATCTCTTTCACCCCCATGAAACTCATCTTTCTTGAAATACTTTCAATGTATCTTGATCTGGAGAGTGGTTTCATTCCATCAGATTCTGTTTAGAGGTTTGGGTTCATGGGATTTTTGAGTTAAAGTGGGAGAGCTCGAGCAGGTTCCTGGATTTACTCTGCCATCTTGGCTCTGCCCAAGAACTCTTAAGAACATTTTTTAAAATTATAAAGTGAAAGACAATGTGAAATGCAAGTAAAACAACAGATCTGGAGACTAGGTAAAGAAGAGAAAACATAAGAATAATTGGACTGCCTGAAAGGTATGACCAAAAAAAGAACTTTGACACAATAATATAAGAAATAATCAAAGAAAATTATTCTTGAGTGCTAAAACAAGATGGTAAAGTAGAAATCAAGGGGGCACAGAGTCACAATTTCAAAGATATCTTACAAGGAAAACACATAGAAATATTATTTCTAAGCTTTAACCCCCCCAAAAAAAAAACAACAAAGATAATATTTTCCAAGACAAAAATAAATAATAATTTACAGCAACTTCAAACATTTGAAATATGCTGGAGCTAAAATGAGAATTGTTAAGAATTTATCAGCAGCCACAATAAAAGATTATATGTCCTGGAACAATATAACACACACACACACACACACATATATGTATATACACACACACAATCAAAAGAACTGGATCTACAGCCAAAACTGTCATAAACTGTAATATTGATTGGGGAAAAAATGAACATCTAATGAACTTGCAGATTTTCAGAACTTTGTCTCAATCAAGCCTTAATTTAATAGATAATTTAATATAAAAAAGCCAATATCAAGAATTAATGTCAAATGACTCAAAAGGAAAAAATTGTGGTTTGTTTGTGTGTTTGTGTGTGTGTGTGTGTGTGTGTGTGTATCTATGTGTGTTTTTAACATGGAATTATAAACCATCTGTTTAAGATTGACAACATTAATTGGATAGTTAAAAAGAAAGATTAGCCCAAGCTGAGTATAATCTAACTCTAAAAAACAAAATTGTCTAAGAAAAAAAAGTAAACATAGTAATTCTGTTATAGGAATGAGGTGTAGAGGAAGAACCAACACAAAGACTTTGGAGGGGGAAGGTTGGTAGTTCTGAAAATCTATAAACTAATTAAGAGGGAAAGAATGGGATAAAGTGGTTATAGAAGGGTATGTAGATTTATTCCAATGAAATAGAGGAGAAGGAAAATATGGGGAACAAAGATAAGGAAGGTTATATAGGTGGGGGAGAGATTAAGGAGAAAAAAGGCAAGCTAAGGAGTAGAATTAAAGTAGAAGTGTTTGCATGGATAAAAATAACAAGGATTAGTAGTGGAATTTCTTAGAAAAAGAAAAAAATAGGGCTACAAGTCATTGATCTCAAAGAAAATCAGACTTATAGGTTCATTCAAGAAGGAAATTCACATTATGTCAGTCATATTAATATTGTTTTAGATGTATCTTATATATATATATGTAAATGTATACATATAGACATGTATGTGTATATATGTAGATAAATGTATGTGTGTAGATAGATATATGTTGTTTGTGGGTATGGGTATGAATATTAATGTGGATATATATATATATATATATATATATATATATATATATATATATATATATACCCATATATATAAATAAACAAACTCACACACACATATAGGTATATAGATATCCATTGACTATAGCCTGCTTAGGGGAATTTTGGGAATGAAAGGAAGAAAAAATAAAGTAAAAATGGCATAACAGAGGACAAAAGAGCAGCCTACAAAGAAGCAAAGAAAAGATGGCAAGTAATGAGTTTAGTCTCTTTTATAATTATATATGCTTTTTAAAATTAAAATTTACTGTGACATATTTTGAACCTCTGATATTCTGCTGGGTACATGAAAATGTATTGTTTTGTTTTGTTAATTTTCTTTCTTTTTTGCTTTCTTTTTCTATGTTATCTTTTCTTATTTTGTATTTAATTAAATTAAATTCATTTATTTTTTTTTCTCTCTCTCTCTCTTTTAATAGTTTTTATTTACCATATATATGCATGGGTAATTTTACAACAGTGACAATTACCAAACCTTCTTCTCTAATTTTTTCCCTCCCCCCGCCAATGGGAGTTGACCAATATATGTTAAATATATTAAAGTATAAATTAAATACAATATATATATATATATATATATATATATATATATATATATATATATATATATATATATATATATATATATATATATATATATATATATATGCATTTCCAAACAGTTGTTTTGTTGTACAAAAAGAATCAGACTTTGAAATAGTGTACAATTAGCCTGTGAAGGAACAAAATAGAGGGATTGGGAATTCTAATAGTGGTTCATAGTCATCTCCCAGAATTCTTTCATTGAATGTAGCTGGTTCAGTTTATTACTACTCTATTGGAACTGATTTGGTTCATCTTATTGTTGAAAATGGCCACATCCATCAGAATTGATCATCATATAGTATTGTTGTTTAAGTATACAATGATTTCCTGGTCCTGCTCATTTCACTCAGCATCTTTTAATTAATTTTAAGTAAATATTTTAAAAAGAAGGGAAAAAATTAAAATTAAAATTAAAAAAATTTAAAAAAATTAAATTAAATTAAATTTAAAAAATTAAATTAAAATTAAAATAATAATAATAAAAAAAAACAATTCCACATAGGGTCATGAAATGTCAGATATGACTGATATAGCTGAACAGAAACCTCTTGGAGTACCATGGAAAATCAATGCAATTACTCTGACAGCTGTTTAACATAATGCCCACTGGAGAGGGAAAGTGAATACATTTGGGAAACAACAACACAGAAATAAAAACAACAATAACTGATGTAGAGATATATCCCAGAACAACTTTCAGTGAAACAAGTCATTGCATTAGAAAACAGACAATAAAATGCACAAAATAATTTAATCTACCCATTAATTTGTTTTTGGGGGGAGGAAAAAAAAGTGTTCATCTTCTTAGAGAAGTGTGTGTGTGTGTGTGTTTGTCTGTGTGTGTGTGTGTGTGTGTGTTACTTATACTAACTTTTTACACTATCATTTTCTTTCTCTTTCAAAGGAAGGTTGTGGACACTGTAAATGTGAATTCATTGGCAAAAATAATTCTCTAATGCGAAAATTCTTTCCATTCATAAGTATCAGCAACTCTTCGGTAACTTAGAGTCTCATAGAGTTATTAAGTTTGGGATAAGTTAAATAACTTCTTCATTATCACATAAGTAGTATATGTCAAAAGGGAAATATTAACTCAAGTCTTTCTTATTCCAATATTAACAAGCATTTGACTATTTTCTAGTTTATGTGTCAGTGATGGGTCTACCATTGATATATAGCCCATGCTTAAAGAATACATTTTGCACATTTTTTTTCTGTTCTTACTTTAGAATCACAGGGATTTCTAGTTATTATGGCTTGGGAAATAAGATAAGTTTAGCCATGAGATAATGTAGTGCAATTTTTTTTTTGGGGGGGAGCAACCTATTAAAAAGAAAGGGATACAGTCATGACATGACCAGGATAGGAACACCTGCCTGCCCTGGTTTCTATAAGTGCATCTCTGTAAGACTATAAGAAATGACCTCTTTCTATATCCACAAGCTATGAGGTACATATATGTGTAAGCATGAAAGTGTAGTAGGCATCATCAAGGGATTTTTCCTAGCTCTAGGTTGTGAGCTCCACTTTAGACTATTGTTACAGTGTTTTGTTTTCTAAATGGAGACATAAACATGGGCTACTTTCTAACTACCCTTTTGAGACCAGAATTCCTAAATATGAAAATTATGTTATAAGTTTACCTTATAGACAAGAGATAAGGTTACACTAACAACTATTAATGATTAATGTTAAAATAATTATCTCAACATCTCTGACAAGAAAATTGTGGTGAGAGAAATTATCTGTGTTATTTAAGTTAAAATTCCTAATATATGTTGAGTCTATTTTTGTATCTAAGTCTTTGAACATTGTACCTAACATTTTTCAAGTATATCCATTGTGATACAACATATATTATTTGTATTATACAACTTAGATAAAAGACATTGTATCCTATGAACCAACATTTATTGAGTATCTAGTGTATTTCAGGCATTTAACCTAAGCACTAGGGATAGAAAGGCAAAAAGCAAACAAACAAACAAACAAACAAAATTCTCTCCCTTCTGATGACAGACATGAGATGCAAAACATCTACATAGGAATTATATAAACAGATTAAATTGGAGATAATCTCAAGAGGAAAATATTAGCACTTATTCATGAAATTATCTACACTAAAGAAAGCATGATTTATTTATTTTCTCTCAAACAGTTAAATGGAATTTCTCTTCCTATCTTTGTCATTTATTTTGTAAAAAAATGATAATTAAGATTTGTTTTCTTTGCCAGTAGTAAAAGATGCAGTAAGTTATTCAATAAGTTTCCATTCATTTATCAAGTAGTAAAGTACAGATAATGTGCTAAAAACTGGAGATACAAAGATAGGCAAAATCAATCCCCAATCGCAAATAAGTTTACATTCCAGTAGAGGAGTCACATAAGAAAAATAGCAAAATACATACCAGATATATGCAAAGTAGACATGATAATCTGAGAGAAGGCAATGGAATGTGAAAAGAGTGGCAGACTTTTTCAAGAAAGTGTTATTTGAGTTAAGTTCTAAAGAAATTCAGGAGAGATAAGAAGTGAAGATGAGAGGGAAAAATATTACTGGCATGAGAAAGAAGAATAGACAAAGACATGGAGTTGGGAACAGGATTATACTAAGGCAGAAATGCTTATTTAATTATTTTAAGAGAATTTATACAAGAAAGAAAATTTCCTTATTAAGTAATAACTATAGGGGAAATAGGGAGAATATTTGCAGTGCATATATGCATATATACATATATATATACATATACATATATATGTATATATATATATGTATATATATAAAATCTCATGTTCTTCTAGAAGAAAAAGGGGAATAAAGGTCAACAATATTTAAGCTTCCATCAACATTTATTAAATATCTACTTTGTTTCTGGCACTGTTCTAAGGACTGGAGAAGCAAAAACAAAAATGAAACAGTTCCTACTTTAAACAATTTTGCAAATAAATAATTTGGATTTTTAATATTTCTTTTTATTTTTCCATTTTTTTATGATTTATGGTTTTCATGTCAGTTATTCTTATTATTCAGTCTCCTATTGCAACAAGGAAAAAAAACAAACTTCAAAATCAGTTAATACCTTGATTTTATCTTATTGTATAGTTCCTTATCACTCCAACAAAGAGACAGAGGTACATTTCCTTATGTCTTCTCAGGGTCCATTTTCAGAACTGAAAATTATAATCATAAAGAAGGCAATTAAGATCTGTTCTTAAGCTGAGGGGCAACATGATATCAATAAGGAAATTTGTAGAAAAATAGAAGCAAAATATATTCATATGATAAGGAATGGATTTCTAGTAAACTCTTCTAGTATGCTTTCAGTTATACATAGAAAGTGATGGGGATCTTTAGCATGTAGTGTGAACATAATGTGAAAAAAACTTATGGGAGAATATGGAGTATCATCATGTATTTTGCTATATATGTGTTATAATTCTCATTCTCCTGCTTATTTATTTAGCTTATAAAAGATAAGTCATTATAATTATACGATATTTTTTTCTCTCACCCTTATTTTCATTTTTATTGCTTTAGTCACTGGGCATTTTATGTCTCTAATTCTGTTTACTTCACTCTGCATCAGTTCATATATAGGTCTCTGTTAATTTCTCTGAATTTCTCATATCCAAAGTATCAAAGGATAGTAGCTATAGTGTTTAGAGGTTATCAAGCCACATTTTTTCATTTCATAGGTGAGGAAACTGAATTCAAGAGGGATTAAGGTGACAAATTCATAATTACATCTACAGAGCATTACCTCCCAGCTGCTTACCTCACGGGGGTCAACTGTTTTCTCACCTTCACCAGGTCTTCGGATGTCTCAGCTTTGATTATCGCAATCAGAGAGCTACCTCTTTAGAGGTTCCACCACAGAGAACCCAAGTCATTCAAGTATGCAGCAACAGGTCTTTATTCTAACTTTTTATATATTGTTCCCTAACATTCCCTCTAGCCTTCCTTCTGGAGTTCCCATCTTTCTTCCTCAGAGTTCCCTCGAGTTTCCTTGGAGTTCCATCCAAGTTCCCTCCTGAGTTCTTCCTTCCCTTCTGGAGTTCCCTCCCCCACCTTCTGCAACCCCCTTTTTATAGTCCCCAGGTCACATGACCGAGAGTGCAGGAGTTTGAGCATGATCCACAAGCGTGAGGAGGCTTTTCCTCGTTAATGAGGTCTACTCAATACCTTTATGCCCAGTTATCAGGCTCAGGCAGAATAAGCCTCTGAGTGCCTCTTATACTCTGCCCTTGAGATCTGCCCCTGAACGTAACAACATAGTATATATTAGAGATAAATTTAGAGCTCAGGTCTTCTGTGTCCAGAAATCTATTCTCTATATTATTCTGCCTCTCACTTTTTTTTTCTTTTATATATATATTGAAATATACACATTGTACCACAAGAAATAAAATTTATTTTAATACTAAGAATACCATATTTTTGAAAAGCTGTGAGATTCAGCCTCAATGGAACTATGATCTTATGGATGTAAATTGTTCCTTTAATGATGTAGATCACATCTATCCACACCTTTTCATCCAGGATGACTGACTCCTATTTATTTCTTGCTAGAAGTAATCTATGGAAGATGTAATCTTCATTTGGGGCTTATGTAGATTATCCATCTGTTTTACCTCAATTTGTGGTCATCCTGACTCCTTTCTTTATCATATATCTCTTGGCTAATGTCTCCCATGTTATTTTTTAAACATGCTGATGAACTGAAGAAGTCAAATTGCTTTCTCTCTTTTATACTATATTAATAGATGCTTTTCTCAGTTAATTATGCATACTCATATTTTAAAAGTTACATGCTAGTAGCATAGGATTTTATATTAGCATATAAGAATAATTATATGGGAAATATATTTTGGGGGCCTAAAATGCTTCAGACAATATTTTCTCTTATTCAGATTTAGATAGATGGAATGAATTTCTTCATAAACTGTTCTGATAACATAGATAAAAGCTAGTGATATCTTTGTGGGAAATAAAAATAACAGCAATAACAGTAAACAAAAAAACAACAGCAACGACAACAAAAAAATATTTTACTCTAACTCTTCTTGCCATATTAAGTGACATATAGAAAAAGTATTATTATGAAAGGAAGATAGATATTTTTGCAGTGAATAAAATACTTGCTCTTTCTATAGATCATACTCAACATAACACATAGGAATGATGATTTGAGAAAGAAGCATTCTAGTACTGGACCTTCTGATCCAAAACTTTTGAAAAGTGATATATAGTGTATTTTTTTCTGTATATGTTTTGAAAATGTTTTCTCTGAACAGCTAGAAAGTGATACCAATAATGAAAACAAAATAAGGCAACTTATTCAAAAATATTATGTCAAAATACATAACATTGGGGCAGCTAGGTGGTGTAATGGATAGATCACCAATCCTAAAGTCAGGGTGACCTGATTTCAAATCCGTCCTTGTCAAATCTGATCCTGGGCAAGTCACTTAGCTCCAATTGCCTCAGCAAAAGAAAAATACATAATATTGCCGTAGTTACCTATGAGTTAAGTGTGTGTTTTTAAATACATAAAATTATTTACTTTTGTGCATAAAGAAATACTTTTTTTTTTTACATTAGCAGGAGAGTTAGACCCTTGCATGACTCTTTTTTCCTATTTCTAGCAAACATTTCTAATAAAAAGGACAAAATTGTATTTTGTAAAGAAAATTGAATATAAATTTAGAAGGCTGAGACTCAGATTCTCACTTTGTTATTTACAACCATACAACCTTAGCTAACTGAGGGACAAAGAATCCTAGATTTGAAGTAAGGATGCATGGAATCAATCTTTTCTCTACCATACCTTTGAAGTTCAGAGGTCTATCATTTTTGAAATTTTGAAGTTGTACTTTATGATCTTCTAGTTATAATAATATATGTTTATTTTTGAAGAAAATCATTGCCTTAGGCACATAATAGAGTATTTGGTTGGTGGGTAAATGATCAATAATTTATTAATTTGCCTAAAGTTCTAAGGAATGTAGGACAAGAAAAAAAAATAAAACATTGTTTCTGCTTTTTGGGAACTTATCATTTAGTTTGAATGTTTGGGGAGTTAAATTTTGGGTAGAGAGTGAGAAGATAAGAAATCTTACTCATATAAAAGTCAGGATTAGAACAGTAATAAATGTAAATTGCTTTAATTATAAGGTAAAAGTTCCACTAAAAGTCAGCATACCCTGAAGAATCAGAAAAGGTCTTAGAGTAAATAAAGTTTGAGTAGGGCTTTAAAAGACCTGAGTTTTATTAAAATCAGGAGAGCAGATTCCTTCCACTTTCAAAGAAGAATATGGGAATTAAATTTGATTTAACTATATGGAGGATTGTAATATGCTTGAGTATATGTGTGTGTGTGTGTGTGTGTGTGTGTGTGTGTGTACGTGTGTGTGTGAGAGAGAGAGAGAGAGTGAGAGAGAGAGAGAGAGAGAGAGAGAGAGAGAGAGAGACAGAGACAGAGACAGAGACACACAGAGAGAGAGAGACAGAGACAGAGAGAGACAGAGACAAAGAGACAGAGAGGGAAGGAGAAGGAGAAAAAGGCCTAATTAGTCAGTTCCAGTTTAGTTCTACCTGGGGCAGCTCTGACTCTTACTGCCAAAGGCTGTTGTTCTTTGTTTTCAAAGAGGTCCATGACATCAGGAAAGTGATCTCACATGCAGGTGAGTTAAATTTAATTGAGGATGCACTTTGCAAAGTCAGCAGGCTCACTTTCTCCTCCAGAGCCAGCTGTGGCCAGTGGCAAGATATGATGACTACAGATGGCAATAAAGTTAAAGTTGGTTAAAAATGCAGAGTTAAGGAGAGTGAACATACAGAGAGAGAGTAGGAGTTAATAATTATAGAAATAGAGATATCTCTATGTCTCTATCAATCTGTTTGTTTATCTATCTCTCTCTCCAACTAAAATGAGTATATGAGATGCTGAGCAACTGATCTATACTAAGATACTTCAGGCTCATTTTGAGACCAAAGATCCAAAATTTGCTTTAGAAATAGGAAAACTGCTCATTATGAAAATCAGCATATTATCATCAAGAAGATCCCTTCCTGTTTTCAAAGTACTTGGGAAGCCTAAGTCATAATCTAAAGGTTTCTTTATTAGCAGGAAATCATAAACCAAAACCAAATGTTTCTTTAAGACATAATTTCATCAAGTTGGCAGCCTGGTGAGTGAAGTTTTCTTGATTTTCATCAGGGAAATGATTTATTGGCTGGTATATTCACATCTTCTGGTTGAAAGTTATTATCCTCTGGATGGGGCTAGAGACATGCTGAAAAAAGTCATTCTCTCCAACTCCTTTTTAAGGAAGGTGCATAGATGGACCACTACCATTTATTCGCATTTAAATTTACATTAGCAGTCCAATATATTTTCTATGGTTTGTTACAAATTCCAAATTTACAATTCAATTTACATGATATACAATATTATATTTCAAACCTTTGGGCACTTAAGTTTTGCCAATGAAGCATGTTATATCAATTTCCCTCCTGTTATACAGTCTTCCCAGTCACTGCCATGCCTTAGGTACAAAGCACACAGTCCAGGTCCCACCTCACTCCTTCTCATTTTTTTTTTTTTTTTTATCATCCACATATCTTTGCAGATGTACTAATGCTCATGTTGCACTTCCTTTAACATTCTGTTGTATGTTTGAGAATACCTATGATATTTTCAGCAAACTCCCCTATATCCTTAAACATTTCAAGAAATATTCTTTCTAACTAAACTTTGATTTCCATTGAATATATACAGCTTTAATATATTGTTCAATATAATTTATATCTGCTTTTCACTTCCTTTCTTTTAAATGTCACTGAAAATATTTCAACAATCACATCTGTCAGGCCTATCAGATCCTGAAATAACTGTATATCTGAGTAAAATGAATTTATCAAGGTGAAATGAGGTACTCTCTCATTAACTCTGACCTATGTTTGATATTGATGATCATTATTGTTCCATTCCTTCTAGTACAAATGTTATTCTTCTCAGCAGAATATTTGTAAGAAACAAATTTGAAGAACTCTTTTGTTTCTTTTGCAAGTTGCAAGGGGTGGGGAAAAATGAACTTTAAAAAGGCAATTGGATAAACCAGATTGTGTCAGGAAAACATAGGCCATGCAACTCTGAGGAACCACTTTATACCTCTCAGAAGGGCTGAGATGATAGGAAAAGATATTGATGAACATTGAAGTGGATATGGGAAAACTGTGACAAAAATACACTGTTTGTGGACTTGTGAACTGATTCAACCATTCTGGAGAGCAATTTGGAACTAAGCCCAAAGGGCTATCAAACTGTGCATTATCCTTTGATCCAGCAGTGTCTCTACTAGGGCTGTATCCCAAAGAGATCATAAAGGAAGGAAAGGGATCCATGTATGTAAAAATGTTTGTGGCAGCTCTTTCTGTAGTGACAAGAAACTGGAAACTGAGTGGATGTCCATCAGTTGGAGAATGGCTAAATAAGTTATGGCATATTAATGTTGTGGAATATTATTGTTCTGTAAGAAATGACCAGCAGGATGATTTCAGAGAGGTCTGGAAAAACTTACCTGAACTGATGCTAAGTGAAGTGAGTAGAAGCAGGAAATCATTGTATATAGCAACAGCAAGATTATATGATGATCAATTCTGATGGACAAGATGGCTCTTGTCAACAACAAGATGATTCAGGCCAACTCCAATAGTTTTGTGATGGAGAGAGATATCTGCACCCAGAGATAGGACTGTAGAAACTGAATGAGGATTACAACATGATATTTTCACTCTTTTTGTTGTTGTTTGCTTACATTTTGTTGTTGTTTTTTTCTAATTTTTTTCCTTTTGATCTGATTTTTCTTGTACAGCATGAAAATTGTGGAAATGTTTATAGAAGAATTGCACATATTTAGCCTATATTAGATTACTTGTTGTCGAAGGGACAGGGTGGGGGAGGGAAAGGAAAAAATTGGAACACAAGCTTTTGAAAAGCTGAATATTGAAAATTATCTATACATATGTTTTGAAAATAAAAAAAAATAATAAAAAAACAAAAGTCATGGGAGAGGACTATCAACATAAGAGAATTATTTGAGTGATACTGGATTGCATGATTCTTTGCTGATCACATTTCTCAATGATAAGGAAAAGAAACAAATGTTTTTGTCAATTCACTGGTTTGTAAGCTGCTGGATAGGAAGGATGTTTTGCTTTCTTTTATGTCAGAAACATTTAGCACGATGTCTGGCACAAAATGCTCAACAAATACCTCCTCTCTTGAATATTGATTTTTATGTATTATTGGTATGAACTGGAGAAAGGAATAGGTAGCTGATATTTTTTTCCCTTTCTCTCAAAATTACCTGTTCACCCGGATTTTTCACATATGTATTTTGTAAATCGATGTATTTCCACACCTCCTTTTCCTATATGTCTTTACATGAGGGAGGTGAATTTGGGGGCAGAAAAAAATTAGGATATATCCTAATTCCTAGTCATTTTTAGGAGTGAGGGGAGTGAGTAATTAGGCACTGTTGTAAGTGGCAATCTTGCAATAGATTGCTAAAAGATTAATCTGAAAATTTCAAAGATGCAGAAACCAAGTTCTTATACAATGTTTCTCCTTTCACAATTCGAAAATATATGAGATCAGTTTTTATAGAGCTATTTAAATGAATTATTTAAAGAGGAAAGAAGACCAAACTTATAATTTTGTAGTAATAAATTGAATATAGCTTTTTTTTTTTTAACTTATGAGGTATTAACCAGTAGACAAGTCAATCTCAATACTGAATTTATAAAATAGAATAAAAGTAATAATATTGTCACTTTTTACCTCTACCCAAGATAAGGCTGTAGTGAGAAAATATTATATATACTATAATTTATTTTTTTTTTTTACCAGTTTCCTATTCTTTTAAATTTGGCTTCAATAATTTTGTTTGTGGAAAACTTTTTTTTTTTTTTTTTTAATTTCATGTCATGAAAATTTTCTATTTTACTTTCTCTATTCACTCTATTTCTTATTTGTCTATAAACTTATTTTTTTTTATCTATAGATCTATGGTGACATTTCTCCCTTTACTTTTACTAATTTACTAATGATATTAACATTTATGTCAAAATCATTTATTTAATTTCGCTTTATCTTGCAATATAATGAAAGATGCTGGCATAAACTATTCTCCTTTTCTGCCAAATTGCTTTCCAATTTTCCCAGCAATATTTGTCAATGGTGACTTCATATCTTCTTCTCCTTCCAGAAAATAACTTGGACTTTGTGTTTAACCAGCATGAGTTTGCTATAGGGTCAATTATTACTATTTATTAGTTAATAATCTAATCTGCTGAGATTCAATTCTCACTTCTTAGCCAGGATCAGAATATTTTGATGATTACTGCTTTGTTATATAGTTTCATATCTGGAACTGCTAGGTCACCTTCCTTCACATGTTTTTTTTTTTTTTTCCTCATAGATTTCCTATGAAAACTGACACATTATTCTTCCAAATGAATTTTGTCACTAGTTTTTTTTTCAAATTCTATTTAATTCGTTTGGTGTTAGGATTACTAAGTGAGAACTGAGGTTGTCTGGACAGTGACAAGGTGAGAATTCAGGTTTTCTGGACAATTACAAGGTGAGAACTCAGGTTGACTTGATAGAAGGAGCAAGCCCATTGGCTGAAGTGGTTCTTCCCAGAAGCCCTTGCATTATCCCACGCCCATTCTCTGGGAGGATAAAGAGGACAGCACTCCAGGAAGAGAAGAAGACTCTGAATTGCATCAGGCTTGACGGGGCTCTCTGCAGGAAGGGAAGTCACTTCTTTGGACAAGAGTTAACAGCAACTGCCTGGAGACAACGGTTCGTTACAGGAAGAAGAATCTGTCTGAGAGATTTGAGTAGACACAGCAGTTCTCTTCCTAGAGAGCGATCCAGCAGCTTCTGGAGACGACAGCTCGCTACAGTTTGGTAGTATGTGACTGAGTAAATAATTTAACTTTACATAGAATCATCATTTTTATGATTTTGTCCCAGGATCCCCTTAAACAACTTATAATTCTTTAATTTTTTAGCTCTATCTTTATACCTATATCTATGACCTATTTATATCTATAATCTATAATATAATAATATTAGAATACTTAAAATATATAATATAATAATATCTATACTATATATATATGCTATATACTATATACCTATACCTATTATCTAATAATGATCATATAATCCCTTGGTTGTATTGGCAGGTACTCTAAGGTAATTTAGATTATCTACATATATGTATATACATATATATATATATATATATATATTCCCCCCCCCCCCCCGAGGCTGGGGTTAAGTGACTTGCTCAGGGTCACACAGCTAGGAAGTGTTAATTGTCTGTATCTGAGACCAGATTTGAACTCGGGTCTTCCTGAATTCAAGGCTAGTGCTCTATCGACTATGCCACCTAGCTGCCCCTATCTATAGCTATATTAAGTGGAATTAGTTTTTCTTTCACTTCATGTTGGGTTTTGTTGGTAATGAAAAAGTTCTGACTAATTTTTTTTTTTTGTTTTATTTTCTTTCCTGCTAGTTTGATTAAATTGTTAATTATTTTATCCTTTTTTCAGTAGATTCCCTATCATTATCTAAATATATCATCACACCATCTATAAACACTGATATTTTGTGATGTTATTTTCTATTTTTTACTCCTTCAATCTCTTTTGATTCTCTTTTTGGTATATTTTGGAATTTCTGGTACAAAATTGGATAACAATTCCTCTGAATTTATTGTAAAAGCATCATGATAATCCTTGTTAGAGATGAAATATTTTTGTGGCATTGGATAGATACTGCAATTTGTTCCTTTGCATTGTTGCAATTTTTAAATAGGAATGTCTTGTATTTTGTCAAAGTTTCTTTTTATCTACTGATATCACAACAGAGTTTTTATTGTTCGTGTAATAATTTGTCTTTATTTTTGTATTAAAGTTTTTTTTTTTTTGTTTTTTTTTTACAAAGCATATGCATGGGCAATTTTTTCCAACATTGACTCTTGCAAAACCTTTTTTTCCAAATTTACCCCTCCTTCCCCCCACCCTCTCCACTAGCTGACAGGTAGTCCAATACATGTTAAATATGTTGAAATACATGTTATTTATATCTAACATGTATTTATACATAGTTATACAGTTATCTTGTTGCACAAGAAAAATCAGATCAAGAAGAAAGAAAAAGAGAAAGAGAAAGAAAATAAAAAGCAAGCAAACAACAATACAGGGAGTGAAAATGCTATGTTTTGTTCCATATTCTGTTCCCATGATTCTCTCTCTGGGTATATATGACTCTCTTCATCACTGCATGAGTGGAACTGATTTGAATCCTCTCAATGTTGAAGAAACTTGATCATCATATAGTCTTCTTATTGCCATGTATAATGATCTCCTGGTTCTGCTCATTTCACTTAGCAAACTGAAAGTAAGTCTTTCTCCACGACTCTCTGAAATCATCCTGCTGGTCATTTCTTATGGAATACTATCATTACTATTGACTATTTAAAGGGAAAGTCCATTTATTCCTGCACTCTCAAGTGTTTTTATTAGGAATGGATGTTGGATTTTATCAAAAAAATTTTTTTTTGCATCTATTGAGATGATCCTATTTTTTTTTTTTTTTTTGCTAATTTGGTTATTGATATAGTCAATTATGCTAATAGTTTTCCTAATTTTGAAGTAGTCCTGCATTCATGGTATAAATCCTAGTTGGTCATAGTGTATTATCCTGGGAATGATTTTCTGTAATCTTTTTTGCTAATATTTTATTTAAGATTTTAGTATAAATAATCATTAGGGAAATTGGTCTATAATTTTATTTCTCTGTTTTCAAGCTACCTGGTTTAGATATCAGTACCATGTCTGTGTTATAAAAGGAATTTGGCAGGAGTCCTTCATTCCCTATTTTTTCAAATAGTTTATATAGTATTAGAATTAATTGTTTTTTAAATATTTCGTAAAATTCACATGTAAATCCATATGGTTCTGGGGATTTTTTCTTAGGGAGTTGATTAATAGCTTGTTCTATTTCTTTTTTTCTAAAATGGGGCTATTTAAATAATGTATTTTTGCTTCTGTTAATCTGGGCAATCTATATTTTTGTAGGTATTCCTCCATTTCACTTAGGTTGTCAAATTTATTGGCATAAAGTTGGGCAAAGTAACTCCTGATAATTGCTCTAGTTTCCTCTTAAATTTTGAGACTGCTAATTTCATTTTCCTCTTTCCTTTTTCTAAACAAATTAACTAAAGGTTTATCTATTTTGCTGGTTTTCTCATAAAGCCAACATTTAGTTTTATTTATTGATTCAATAGTTTTTTTTTTTTTTTTTAGTTTCAATTGTATTGATCTCTCCTTTTATTTTTGGAATTTCAAGTTTGGCATTTGATTTTTTTTTTTTTTAATTTTTTATTTTACTAGGTTTTGTTTTTTTTTTTAATTGCAAGCCCAATTTATTATCTTTTCTTTCTCTATTTTATGCAATTAAGTATCTAAACATATAAAATTTCCCCTTATTATTGCTTTGGTTGCATCCCACAAAATTTGTTATGTTGCCTCATTATTGTCATTCTCTTTGATGAAAATATTGATTGTATCTATGATTTGCTATTTTATCCATTCATTCTTTAAAATGAGATTATTTAGTTTCCAATTTCTTTTTGGTCTATTTTCCTTTGGTCTTTAGTGAATGTAATTTTTATTGCATCATGATCTGAAAATAAAGGCATTTACCATTTCTGCCTTTCTGTATTTGATTTTGAGGTCTTTATGTCCTAACATATGGTCAATTTTTATATAGATTCCATGAACTCCAGAGAAGAAAGTGTATTCTTTTCTGTCTCCATTTAATTTTCTCCAAAGAATTTTTTAAATATTCTATTTACCTCTTTTTTTTTTCTTATTTATTTTGTGATTTGATTTATCTAATTCTGAGGAAATAAGGATGAGATCTCCCAGTATTATAATTTTGCTGTCTATTTCTTCTTGCAACTCTCTTAACTTCTCCTTTAGGAATATAGATGCTACAGCACTTGGTGCACATATGTATTTAATATTGATATTGCTTCATTATCTATGGTATCCTTTAGAAAGATGTAGTTTTCTTCCTTAACTCTTTTAATTATACCAATTTTTGCTTTTACTTGGATCTGAGATCAGGATGGTTACTCCTGCTTTTTTTTTTTTTTTTTTTTTTTTTTTTTTTTAACTTCACCTGAAACATAACATATTCTGCTCCAGCTTTTGTCCATTACTCTGTATATATTGCTATGCTTTAAATGTGTTTCTGGTAAACAACATATAATAGCATTCTGGCTTTTAATCCAGTCTGTTATCCTTTTACATTTTATGGGAGAGTTCACCCCATTCACATTTACAGTTAAAACTACTAATTCTCTATTTCCTGCCATCTTATTAACCCTGAATTATATTTTTCTCTTAACTTTTCCCTTTTCCGTCCTCCCCAGTATTTTACTTATGAACTCTATGTACCTCAAGCAGTTTTTCCCCTTTAATGACCATCCCCCTTTCTTATACCTTTTACATACTATTTCTCTTTTCCTTTCTATTTAGCCTACCTTTTCTATTTTTCCTTTTCTCCTCCAACTTTTCTATAAGATGAGAGATGTTTCTCAGTGAAAATAAATATATCTAATTTTTTTTTTCCCTTTGGGCCAAATCTGATGAGAGTAAGATTCACACAATATTTGTGACCCTCCCTTCTTTCATTCAATTATGATATGTTTTCTTTGCCTTTTCCTAACACTTTATCTCCATTTTGCCCTTTTTTCTGTTACAATCCCCTTTTGAACTCTTGTTTCTTTTTTATATTATAATAGTAAATCAGATGAGACATATATTCTCATCTCATTGAGAATACAATTCTCAAGAGTTTTTTTTTTCTTTTTTTTTTTTTTCTTTTTTTTTTTTTTTACCTATTTTGCTTCTCTTGAGTTATATCTTTGGAGGTCATTTTTTTTTTTTTTTTTTTTTTTAACTTTGGTCTTTTCATCAAAAATAAATGGAATTCACCAGTTTCATTGAATGTCGATCTTCTTCCCTGAAAGAAATCTCTCAGTTTAGTAGGGTAATTTGTTCTTGGCTGCCTTCCAATTCCTTTGTATTTTGGTATATCAGATTCCAGGCCCTTCAGTCCTTTAAAGTGGAAGCTGCTAGGTCCTGAGTATTCTTTATTATGGCTCCTTGGTATTTAAATTGTTTCTTTCTGGCTGCTTGTAATCTTTTTTCCTTGGCCCATTACTTCTCAAATTTAGCCACAATATTACTTGGGGTTTTAATTTTGTAGTTTCTTTAAGGAGGCATTCAGTGAATTCTTTCAACGGTCATTTTACCTTCTGATTCTATGATATTTGGGCAGTTCTTATTGATCATTTCCTGAAAGATAATATCTAGTCTCTTTTTTTATCATGTATTTTAGGGAATCCAATAATCAATAGGTTGTCTCTTCTACTCTATTTTCCATGTTGGTTCTTTTCCCAATTAGGTATTTTACATTTTTTGTACTTTTTGTATTTTTTCTTTTTTTTTTTGGTTTTGCTTGACTGATTTTTATTGTCTCATTGAGTCATTTCCATTCATTCATTTCTGAATTTTAGTGAATTGTTTTCTTCATTTACTTTTTTTTTTTTTATTTCTTTTTGCATTTGTCCAATTGAATTTTTAAATGAATTGTTTTGTTCTATGGAAAATTTTTTTTTTCCATTTCACAAATTCTGTTTTTTTAAGGAATTATTTTTTTCCATTTCACAAATTCAGTTTTCTTCTAGGAGTTGCTTTCTTTTTCCATTTTTATCAAATCTATCTTTTAATGAGTTATATAATTTTTCCATTTCACTATCTATTTTGTAGTGAATTCTCTTCAGATAGTTTCTGTGTTGCCTTTTCCAAACTCTCTTGCAAAATTTTCATTTCCTTTCCCATTTTTCTTCTAGCTCTCTTTTAAGATACTTTTAAATTTCTTCTAGGGGAGTCTTATATGAGAAGGACAAGTTATATTGCCTTTTGGTGCTTTACCTGGAAACAATCTGTGTTTAGTCTCCTCAGGGTTTGAAATCTGTTCTTCTCTTTAACCTTAGAAGCTATCTATTGTCAGAATCTTCTTTACTTTTTTTATTCATTTTAAAATAAATTAATGTCTGTCTTTAAGATGGGGGAGGTTTTTCAAAGGATTGCAACTGTGCTGGTTTGGTGTTGATTCACTCCTGGAGCTGGGTGAGCATTGTCAGGTCCTATGAGATTCTGATGTTTTGGGGTTCACTATTGATCTTTTATGTTTGTGTTGGATGTTTAATAATTTCTCTGATGATCTACTGGCTTGCAACCAGGACAGAATGGGCAATACTACTGTAAATTCCTGTAAATTCCTCCCCCTGGATTCTCTGTCACATGGAGACTATACTGCCCCAGAACTCTGCACTTTCTACAATTGTTTGTTCTGGCTGCATTTTTTCAATTATAGTCCAACATCCTTCCCATTTAGGAATTTTACTTTTTGATGCAATAGATCTGCTAGATCATGACTTATCTTGACTATAATCAGCTATAACTGACTTCACTCTTCTCAAATTCACAACCATACAAGACAAGCAAAAAACACATGATATTTGAATTGTTTCCTTCTGGCTACTTGAATTATTTTATTTTTGATCTGGGAGCTCTGGAATTCAGATATAATATTCTTTTTTTTTTTTTTTTTTTTTTTTTTTTTTTTTTTTTTTGCGAATATCACTTTCTTGTTGCACAATAAACATTAGAATCCGAAGGTACATGCAACCTGGGCAGACAGATATTAGTGCTAACAATTTTCATTCCCCTCCCAGTGTTTCTTCTCTGGATGCAGCTACCTCTGTCCATCATTGATCAACTGGAAGTGAGTTGGATCTTCTTTATGTTGAAGATTTCCACTTCCATCAGAATACATCCTCATACAGCATTGTTGTTGAAGTGTACAGTGATCTTCTGGTTCTGCTCATTTCACTCAGCATCAGTTGATTTAAGTCTCTCCAGGCCTCTCTATATTCCTCCTGCTGATCATTTCTTACCGAGCAATAATATTCCATAACCTTCATATACCACAATTTACCCAACCATTCTCCAACTGATGGACATCCATTCATCCTCCAGTTTCTAGCTACAACAAAAAGAGCTGCCACAAACATTTTGGCACATATATGTCTCTTTCCGCTCTTAAGTATTTCTTTGGGATATAATCCCAGTAGTAGCGCTGCTGGGTCAAAGGGTATGCACAGTTTGATAACTTTTTGGGCATAATTCCAGATTGCTCTCCAGAATGGCTGGATTCTTTCACAACTCCACCAGCAATGTATTAGTGTCCCAGTTTTCCCACATCCCCTCCAACATTTGTCATTATTTGTTCCTGTCATCTTAGCCAATCTGACAGGTGTGTAGTGGTATCTCAGAGTGGTCTTAATTTGCATTTCTCTGATCAGTAGTGATTTGGAACACTCTTTCATGTGAGTGGATATAGTTTCAATTTCTTCCTCTGAGAATTGTCTGTTCATATCCTTTGACCATTTATCAATTGGAGAATGGTTTGGTTTCTTATAAATTATGGTCAGTTCTCTATATATTTTGGAAATGAGACCTTTGTCAGAACCTTTGTTTTTAAAAATATTTTCCCAATTTGTTACTTCCCTTCTAATCTTGTTTGCATTAGTATTATTTGTACAGAAACTTTTTAGTTTGATGTAATCAAAATCTTCTATTTTGTGATCAATAATGATCTCTAGTTCTCCTCTGGTCATAAATTCCTTCCTCCTCCACAAGTCTGAGAGGTAGATTATCCTCTGTTCCTCTAATCTATTTATTATCTCCCTCTTTATGCCTAAATCATGGACCCATTTTGATCTTATCTTGGTATATGGTGTTAAGTGTGGATCCATATCTAATTTCTGCCATACTAATTTCCAGTTTTCCCAACAGTTTTTTCCGAATAATGAATTTTTATCCCTAATGTTGGAATCTTTGGGTTTGTCAAAGATTAGATTGCTATAGATGTATCCTTTTTTGTCCTTTGTATCTAATCTGTTCCACTGATCTACCGGTCTATTTCTTAGCCAATACCAAATGGTTTTGGTGACTGCTGCTATATAATATAGCTTTAGATCAGGTACACTTAGACCACCTTCCTCTGAGTTTTTTTTCATTAGTTCCCTTGCAATTCTTGACCTTTTATTCTTCCATATGAATTTTGTTGTTATTTTTTCTAGGTCATTAAAATAGTTTCTTGGGAGTCTGATTGGTATAGCACTAAATAAATAGATTAGTTTGGGGAGCATTGTCATCTTTATTATATTCGCTCGGCCTATCCAAGAGCACTGAATGTCTTTCCAATTATTTAAATCTGACTTTATTTTTGTGGCAAGTGTTTTGTAATTTTTCTCATATAATTCCTGACTTTTCTTTGGTAGATGGATTCCCAAATATTTTATACTCTCAACATTTGTTTGGAATGGAATTTCTCTTTGTATCTCTTGCTGTTGCATTTTGTTAGTGATATATAAAAATGCCGAGGATTTATGTGGATTTATTTTGTATCCTGCCACTTTGCTGAAATTTTGAATTATTTCTAGTAGCTTTTTAGCAGTGTCTTTGGGGTTCTCTAAGTATACCATCATGTCATCTGCAAAAAGTGATAGTTTGATTTCCTCATTTCCTACTCTAATTCCTTGAATCTCTTTCTCGGCTCTTATTGCCGAGGCTAGCGTTTCTAGTACTATATTGAATAGTAATGGTGATAGTGGGCAACCTTGTTTCACTCCTGATCTTACTGGGAAAGGTTGCAGTTTATTTCTATTGCATATTATGCTTACTGACGGTCTTAAATATATACTCCTGATTATTCTAAGGAATAATCCATTTATTCCTATACTCTCAAGAGTTTTTAGTAGGAATGGATGTTGGATTTTGTCAAATGCTTTTTCTGCATCTATTGAGATGATCATATGGTTCTTATTAATTTGATTATTAATATGGTCAATTATATTAATAGTTTTCCTAATATTAAACCAGCCCTGCATTCCTGGAATAAATCCTACTTGATCATAGTGTATTATCTTGGAGATGATTTTCTGAAGTCTTTTTGCTAATATCTTATTTAAGATTTTAGCATCAATATTCATTAAGGAGATTGGTCTATAATTTTCTTTCTCAGTTTTCGATCTACCAGGTTTAGGTATCAGTACCATGTCTGTGTCATAAAAGGAGTTTGGTAGGACTCCTTCATCCCCTAGTTTTTCAAATAATTTATATAACATTGGGGCTAATTGTTCTTTAAATGTTTGGTAGAATTCACATGTGAATCCATCTGGCCCTGGGGATTTTTTCCTGGGGAGTTGATTAATAGCTTGTTCTATTTCTTTTTCTGAAATGGGACTATTTAAGCAATTTATCTCCTCCTCTGTTAATCTAGGGAGCCTATATTTTTGGAGAAAGTCATCCATTTCACTTAAGTTATCAAATTTATTGGCATAAAGTTGGGCAAAGTAACTCCTTATTATTTCTCTAATTTCCTCTTCATTGGTGGAAAGATCCCCCTTTTCATTTGTAAGACTATCAATTTGATTTTCCTCTTTCTTTTTTTTGATCAAATTTACCAAAGGTTTATCTATTTTATTGGCTTTTTCATAAAACCAACTCTTGGTTTTATTTATTAATTCAATAGTTTTTTTACTTTCAATTTTATTGATTTCTCCTTTTAATTTTTGTATTTCGAGTTTAATTTTTGGTTGGGGGTTTATAATTTGGTCTTTTTCTAGCCTTTTAAGTTGTAAGCCCAATTCGTTAATCTTCTCTTTCTCAATTTTCTTCAAATAAGCCTCTAAAGATATAAAATTTCCCCTTATTACTGCTTTAGCTGCATCCCAAAGATTTTGATATGATGTCTCATCATTATCATTATCTTGGGTGAAATTGTTAATTGTTTCTATAATTTGCTCTTTCACCCAGTCATTCTTTAAGATGAGATTATTCAGTTTCCAATTACTTATTGGTCTATTTACCCCTAACTTTTTACTGAATGTAGCTTTTATTGCATTGTGATCTGAGAAGAAGGCATTTATTATTTCTGCCTTCCTACATTTAATTTTGAGATCTTTATGTCCTAATATATGGTCAATTTTTGTATAGGATCCATGAACTGCTGAGAAGAAAGTATATTCCTTCCTATTGCCATTCAGTTTTCTCCAAAGGTCTATCATACCTAGTTTTTCTAATGTTCTATTTACTTTTTTAATTTCTTTCTTGTTTGTTTTGTGGTTTGATTTGTCTAAATCTGAGAGTGCAAGGTTGAGATCTCCCACTATTATAGTTTTACTGTCTATTTCTTCTTGCAGTTCTCTTAACTTTTCCTTTAGAAAGTTAGATGCTATACCACTTGGTGCATTTATGTTTAGTATTGATATGGCTTCATTATTTATGCTACCTTTCAGCAGGATATAGTTTCCTTCCTTATCTTTTTTAACGAGATCTACTTCTGCTTTTGCTTGATTTGAGATAAGGATAGCTACCCCTGCTTTTTTGGCTTTACCTGAAGCATAATAAGCTCTGTTCCAACCTTTTACCTTTACTCTGTATGTATCTCCCTGCTTTAAGTGTGTTTCCTGTAGACAACATATTGTAGGGTTCTGCTTTTTGATCCAATCTACTATCCGTCTCCGTTTGATGGGATCGTTCATCCCATTTACATTTACAGTTAAAATTACTAATTCTGTATTTCCTGCCATCATATTATCCCCAGATTATACTTTTTTCCCTTGACCCCCCTGATCCCCCTCCCCGATATTTAATTTACAGACCTCCCTTGTGACGCGCAACCCTCCCTCTTTTTTTTTTTTTTTTTAGGATCCCTCCCCCCTCCCTCCAAGTCCCTTCACTTATTCTCCTTTTCCTTTCCCCTTTTCCTCTCCCCCCTTTTAATGAGGTGAGAGAAAATTCTCTGAAAAACAAATATGTTAATTATTTACTCTTTGAGCCTCTTCTGATGAGAGTAAGATTCACACAATGATTCTCCCCCTCACTAAGTTCCCTCAGATATGGTGTATTTTCTATGTCTCTTCCTGGGATGTAGTTTCCCTCTTTTTATCACTCCTTCCCCTTTTTCTGAACCGACCTCCTTCCCTTTACCACACCCCCCTTTTTTTCTTTTATATCAGTAAAATCAAATTATCCTTGAGTATTTTTTATATACCCACAACAAAGTTACAGTTCTCAAGGGTTTTGTGTACCTTTTTCTGTTTCTCTTCAGTCTTGTGGATGTAGATCAAATTTTTTGTTTAAGTCTGGTTTTTTTCTTAGAAACATATAGAATTCCTCTGTTTCATTGAATGACCATCTTCTTCCATGGAAAAAGATGCTAAACTTAGCTGGGTAGTTCATTCTTGGTTGCAGTCCTTGATCTTTTGCCTTTCGGAATATCAGGTTCCAGGCCCTTCTATCTTTTAATGTGGAGGCAGCCAGATCTTGGGTGACCCTTATTGTGGCACCTTGGTATTTAAATTGTTTTTTTCTAGCTGCTTGCAGGATTTTCTCCTTTGTGTGGTAATTCTGCAGCTTAGCCACAATATTCCGTGGTGTTCTTTTTTTAGGGTCTATTTCAGAAGGAGTTCGATGAATTCTTTCCACATCTACTTTCCCTTCTGTTTCTATTATCTCTGGACAGTTCTCTTTGATAATTTCCTGTAAAATAGAATCTAGGCTCTTTTTTTGGTCATAGTTTTCTGGAAGTCCAATAATCCGCAGATTATCTCTCCTAGATCTATTTTCCAGGTCTATAGATTTTCCCAGTAAGTATTTGATGTTGTTCTCCAGCTTCTCATTTTTTTTGTTTTGTTTGACTGATTCTTGGGTTCTCTGTGAATCATTCATTTCTATTTGTTCCATCCTGACTTTTAAGGAGTTATTTTCTTCTTTCACAGTTTTTAGTTCTTTTTGTAAATGCCCAATTTCGTTTTTAAATGAATTATTTTGCTCTATTGAGTTTTTTTCCATTTCCCTAATTTTTTTTTTTTGAGAATTATTTTCTTTTTCCAATTCAGAAATTCTATTTTCTTGAGACTTTTTTATCTTTTCCAATTCAGATATCCTACTTTCCTGTGTTTTTTTAACCTTTTCTAATTCACTAATTTTGTTTCCCTGCATCTCCTGTGAATTCTTTATTTTTTCCAACTCCAATTTCAGGACATTGTTATTCTCTATCATAACTTCCCTTTCCTTGCCCCATTTTTCTTCGATCTCCCTCAATTTCTTAAGAGCTTCTTCTAGGAGAGAGTTATGTGATGGGGGGCAGGAATCGTTCCCCTTTAGGTTGTTATCTGATTCTCTGCTGTCAACTTCCTCGGGGTTGGACACCTGCTCTTTCTCTGTATAGAAGGAATCTATGGTTTTTCTAGCTTTTTTGCTCATACTTAAAAAAAATCTTTTGGGGTCTGTCTCTGGGGTAGGAAATTATTTACTTCTTTACCAGCTTCCTCCCAGACCGGATGGATGCAGCGGCTCCTGAGCCTGAGCTAAGAGAGAGCTCTGGGAGAGAGTTCCCCACCCTCTCCCTGGGAGTGCCTCAGAGGTGATTAGCACTGCTGTGCTTCGAGGGCGTAGAATAGTGAAGACTGCAGGAAGCCCAGGCTATGTGTCCGGGTGGGGAGTGGGTGTCTGCAGCAGGTGACGTAAGAAGCCCCTGCGCTCAAACTGGAAGTGTCTGCCAGAAACCGCGGTCCCTAGTTCAAAGGTTCCGCTTCTCTGGGACTTCCTGGAGCTGAGTTCCACTCCCTCCAGCTAAGTTAGGCAGTGTGTGTTGCCTTGGGCCGTATCCACCCACTTGTCAGTCTCTTAACTATTCTCAGGAGGTAGCTGAGGCCACACCCCCTGGTGCCTGAGTCACCCCCAGGGTCCGGGGAAAATCTAATCTGAGTTTTAAAATATTTTGGCTTTCTCTTCTGAACTGCTAAATAATTAGCAGAGAAGAGCTAACAGTCTGTGCCAGATTCCTTTACCTCAGTGGCTTCTCTGATCCCAGAGCCCCTCCCAGCGCAATGGGCGCAGTGTGACCCTACCCCACCGTCTGTGCTGGTCTTTCTTATTCCTCCCCTGAGAACTGACCTTTCCTGTTGAAACTCCAGATTCTCTTCAGCTGGTAAGTCGTGCTTCCAGTCCTTGTGGTATCTATCAATCCTGAGCTAATTTTGAGACTTAATTTATCTAATTGGTTGTGAGGGAGTGAGGACGTTCACTGAGTCGTGTGTTTCCTCTCCGCCATCTTGGCTCCGCCCCCCAGATATAATATTCTTGAGAGTTTTCTATTAAGAATTTTTAAAGTTAATTTTTAAAATATCTATTTTATCCTTTGGTTCTGAAATATAAAAACAATATTCTTTGAAAAAAAATATCTATATCTCTATAGAGATGTATTGTTCCTCCTTTTCCAAGGTGCTAATTTTCTTTTCATAATCGTCTTCCTTCCATTTAATTACCTTTGCCACCAACCATTCTTTATTATTGTAAAAATATATATATTTTTTCAATTCTTCTATGAATTCTTATTGGTTTCTCTCCAATTCACTTTTTCCCCTTTGATACTTTGCTTGTAGTTCTTTTGACATCCTCGGCAGCTGAATTTCTGTGCTAATTCTCCATATCCATAGTAGGTATTTTTATGGTAGAATTTTTCTTCTTTTTTGTTTTTAATCTTGTTTGCTTATTTTCCCACCCTATTTGTTAATTTTGAATTCTTGTTATAATTGACTTTTGATTGTCAGGTGATAGAGTGTGCCTTCACTAGCTCAAGCTTTAGCTTTTTCTCACTTCTTTATTCTGGTCTTTACTTTGAAATTTTGGGATGTTTTGGGAACAGAAGTGATAATGTTCCTTAGTAGTATTTTCCTTCAAAGCTGCTAGTTTCTCTTGACAAGAAGTGCACTTCTCCAATTTATTGGGTATAAGTAATGGAGAGATCAATCATATCTGAAACATATAAGTCCTATGTCCAGTATTATAATATATATATATATATATATATATATATATATATATATATATATATATATATATATATATATATATATATATATATATATATATATATATATATATATTATTATTATTTGCCAGATATTTTTACTGTCTCTTGCTTGAGAGCCCCTAAGTCTGCTACTGCTTCTGTTGTCATCACATGGTTTTATCTTCACTAAAATGAAAATCACCTATCCTGATGTCAACATAGTCCTCTTTCAGGACAAAGGACAAACAACAACAAAACCAACTATAAGAAAAACTGCACTGGTGTTTCATGCATGTAGGCTTCAGGTCAGCCTCAAACACCATATCATAGATTCCTTTTTCTATTCTCTGAAATTGTCTTGGCATAGAGGATTGTATCACTGTACCCTTTTATTTGCTCTGCCACTCAAGATTTCAAATTGAGCTATTATTTTAAAATTGTTTGTAGAAGAATTTTGGGAGAGCTTAGCTAAGTACTTGCTCTATTTTGTCATATTGACTCCACCCAAGGAAATTATATTATTTTCAACAGTACATATCACAATCTACCCATGACTACCCATTCTATTTGAATCTTGTTCTTATCTTTTGATCAGTTAATCACAGGCTAGTCTGTGATGGTATCATATCACAGGCTGGTATCATAATGATAACCTTTCTTGGTGTTTCCTAGTATCTGCAAAGTATTGTAAGTTTTTTTTTTCCCTAAGTTTTATTTTATTTTCTCCAGTTGCACATCAAGAAAGTTTTTATCATTCATTTTTACAAGATTTTGAGTTTCTAATTTTTATTCCTTTTTCACTTCCAAAGACTGAAGATAGTTTGATATAGTTTATACATATGCTATCACATAAAACATATTTATGTGAAAGAAAAATCAATAAAAAAATCACAGGAAAGAATAAAATAAAATTTAAAAAAGCTCCAATCTACATTCAAGATCTATTATTTGCTTATCTTTATTTGGACAGCATATTTGTTCATGAGTGTTTTTTGCTTGTCTTGTATGGTTGTGAGTTTGAGAAGAGTGAAGTCAGTTATAGCTGATTATCCCAGTGTTGTTGATAGTGTACAATGTTTTACTGGTTCTATTTATTTCATTTTCTGTCATTTCATATAGTTTTCTCCAATTTTTTTCCTGAAAATTTCCTGTCCATTATTTTTATTGCACCACAAAGGGTTTCCATATTTTTTTTTATACATATAGGTCCTTTTGTTTTATTTATTATGATAATTTTGGGATATAGACCCAGTGGTATTGTTAGATCAAAGGGTAGGGATGGGTTGGTTGTCTTTGGGCATAGTTCCAAATTGCTTTCCAGAATGGTCATATAAGTTCCAAATTCCACAAAAGTGTATGAGTATTCCACTTTTCCTTCATTCTCTCTAGCATCATAGCTTTTTCTCATGGATTATCCATATTCTGTTGTATGAATATATTTGTGGTAAAACACAAATTTTTCTTAACAGCAGGTAAAAATAATAACATCATTTAATCAGGATCATGATACCATTTAATGTGGTAATATATTGATTAGTCTTGGGAATATTATGATTTACATAATTTTATTACTTTGAAATTACAATGCCAATGAAATTACAATGCCAAAAATGCATTTATATTTAATATGCCTTGCTTTTTAATTTAAATTGAAATAGTTTAACACTTTCTGTTGTTTCTAAATCTTAGTAATCCTGTAACTTTTAATTTATCAGTGTATACATTTCACAAAAACCGAGTACTTTCATCAATTTATCTAATTTTTATATCTTTAACTATCAGAAAAAAATTAATCAAAACCACAATGTCAGAAACTTTTAACTTTCAAGTTTGTAACAATAAATGTGATGGTGTGTTCTGAAAAAAATTATATAAAATTTGAGACTTAAAACTTATCACTCACAGTAAGCACATATTAAATGTAACATGATTGTAAGATATTAATAGTATCATATCCATAAAATAAGTGAGGATGTAATGATATTACGCTTTTTGTAATTTTGTCCCTTAAGGAAAAAAATGTGAAGGAAATGTTAAATGAAATGGTTGTGGGAAATAGGGAGATTCAATTGATTTATACTTAAATATATAAATTTTGAGTATGCTAAAAAATGTTATTTGCAATTCTTGAGACTATTGATTTAAGGCTTACATTACTAATCCTAAATCAAAGACTCCTACAAAATTCCATAGGGATAGACATTGTTATTCCTATTTTACTTACCAATGACTTATGATTACAAAAAAGAAACTAAATGGCAGGAAGACTGATATATTTCATAAGAAAGATGGAGAAAATAAAAAAAAAATGAAATTAGCTGTTCTCATTTCTATTTTGTTCTCACAAATGTGTAGTCAATAATATTTGCATTCTTGTTCTATTAAAAAAAGATGATGTTATGGGATTTTTCAATACTGAAATATGAACAGGTAAAAGTAGAACTGCCACAGAGTCTTCTCTTGGATATTCAGAAAAACTTCTTGTCCTACAAAATGTAAGAAATGGGATTACACTCATGATAAATATTCCTTAAATGCTTATAAATAAAAATTATTCCCTAAAGAAACAGTTTTGCAATCGTTTCTAAAATTTGTAGCAATAAATTATAAAGACCAAAACCGTTGATAAGACTTTTTTTTTTTAATTGAGCAAGCTTCTGGATTAGTTAACAAAGTGACTGTCTTGTAAAATTAATGTGTATTTGTATGTTTGTAATCATTTGTATTTGTTCAACAAGCATATGAATTATAGCAAAATTTTAATATGTCATGTACAACATGAGATTAAAATAAACAGTGAATTGAGAATGAATGAATAGTTCAATATATTTTTCCACATTTGGCTTTCTTTTAATTTATAAAAAAGTTCTTTCCTTGTGCCTCACCACCCCCAACCCCATCTTATTTTTAAAATGTTTTTATATACTTAATTTTTAAAATTAATTTTATAATTATACATATTTTTTGAGATTACATATATATGGGTAATTTTTACAGCATTATCCCTTGCACTCACTGCACTTCTAAGTTTTCCCCTCCTTTCCTCCATCCCATCCCCTAGATGACAGGCAGTCCCATACATGTTAAATTTGTTATAGTATATCCTAGATACAATATATATGTGCAGAACCGAATTTCTTGTTGCAAGGAAGAATTGGATTCAAAAAGAAACATAACCTGGGAAGAAAAATAAAAATACAAACTGTTTACACTCATTTCCCAGTGTTCCTTCTCTGGGTATAGCTGATTCTGTCCACCATTGATCAATTGGGATTTAATTAGAGCTTATCTTTGTTGAAGATACCCACTCCCATCAGAATACATCCTCATATAGTATTGTTGAAATGTATAATGATCTCTTGGTTCTGCTCATTTCACTCAGTATCAGTTCATGTAAGTCTCTCCAAGAATCTGTGTATTCATCCTGCTGGTCATTTCTTACTGAACAATAATATTCCATAACACTAATATACCATAATTTACCCAAACATTCTCCAATTGATGGGCATCTATTCATTTTCCAGTTTTTAGCCACTACAAAGAGGGCTGCCACAAACATTTTGGCACACACAGGTCCCTTTCCCTTCTTTAGTATTTCTTTAAGATATAAGCCCATAGTAACACTGCTGGATCAAAGGGTATGCACAGTTTGAAAACTTTTTGGGCGTAATTCCAAATTGCTCTCCAGAATGTTGGATTCTTTCACAACTCCACCAAAAAATGTATCAGTGTCCCCATTTTCCTACTGCCCCTCCAACATTCATCATTATTTTTTCCTGCCATCTTAGACAATCTGACAGGTGTGTAGTGGTACCTCAGAGTTGTCTTAATTTGCATTTCTCTGATCACTAGTGATTTGGAACACTCTTTCATATGAGTGGAAATAGTTTCAATTTCATTAGCTGAAAATTGTCTGTTTATATCCTTTGACCATTTATCAATTGGAGAATGGCTTGATTTCTTATAAAATAGAGTCAATTCTCTATATATTTTAGAAATGAGGTCTTTATCAGAACCTTTAACTGTAAAAATATTTTCCCAGTTTGGTACTTCCCTTTTAATTTTGTTTGCATTAGTTTTGTTTGTACAAAAAGCTTTTTAATTTGATGTAATCGAATTTTCTATTTTGTGATCAATAATGATCTCTAGTTCTTGTTTGGTCAAAAATTACTTCCTCCTTCTGGGGAATGTATAGATAATATCCCAGTCACTAACACATGTAGACAATGTGTGACTTATCAACCAGGGGAAATAGTAGCATTGGGTTTATTGATATAGACCCCTAATAAGCAACCTGATGATAATCACCCACGTTCTGACTCCAAGCAACAAAACCCAGGAATATACTGGACAGCAGCTGTGACAGATGACTGACCTATGCTCATCATCTATATAAATGGCATACTATTAGAAGGACACAGGTGGACACAGGTGCAGATTGCACAGTCATTAGAGGTGCCAACTGGCCCAGTCACTGGCCAAAGACTAAGGCAGACACCTACATGTCTAGGATCGGAGGATGAATAGCAGCTAAAGTTAATGCTACCCCTTTAAGATAGATATTTGAAGGTGAAACAGGAGTTTTTACTCCTTTTATAGTTGAAAAAATCCCCATCAATATGTGGGAAAGAGACATTTTGCAACAATTAGAGTAAAAAATGAGTACTTCTGTTTTTTTAGGCAGGGCTGCTTTTGAAGACCTGCCAGCACTTTCACCTGTTCCTATTCAATGGACAACTGATACACCAGTGTGGATAGAACAGTGGCCCTTAGGTAGCAATAAAATTCAGGTCTTATTAGACATAGTACAGGAGCAACTTGACCAAGGACAACCTTCTCTAAGTCCTTGGAATTCCTCAGTATTTGTTGTAAAAAAGAAATCTGGAAAATGGAGGATGTTGACTGATTTAAGAAAGGTAAATGAACAGATGGAAACTATGGGAACTCTTCAACCTGGACTTCCATCTCCTACTCAATTGCTTAGAGAATGGCCTCTGTGAGTTATAGACATTAAGGATTATTTCTATTCTATCCCTCTAGATAAGGGGGTTATGAAAAGATTTGCCTTTTCACTGCCCAGTGTTAACTTAGCTGAGCCTTATAAAAGATATGAATGGACAGTTTTGCCACAGGGAATGAAAAACATCCCTACTATGGGTCAAATGTGTGTTGCTGCTGCTCTTACTCCAGGAAGAAAAGCATTTCCAAAAGTAATGTAATTACATTACATGGATGATATATTGGGATGTGCACCTGAGGAACAAATGGTAGAAGCATGTCTACAAAAAAACCATAGAAACACTAAGGAATTATAAATTGCCCATAGCTCCAGAAAAAAATTCAATATTTAGGATATGAAGTGTATCCTAAGGTGCTTACAGTACAAAAACTCTCCATAAAACAGAGAAGCTAAACACCTTAAATGACTTCCAGAAATTGATAGGAGACATATGGGATGTGTCCCATACTAGACTTGACTGCCTGCCAATTGTAACCATTATATGACATTTTAAGGGGAGACAGTGCTTTAAATTCACCACGCCAACTTAGAAAAGAAGCTCAAAAGGCTTTGAGACAAGTCGAACTGGCTTTATTCAATGTGGTTGAAAGAGTCACTCAAAAACCCTTGGAAATATCAGATACAAGAGGCACCCACAGCAGTCCTTCATCAAGGAGATACTGTGATAGAGCCTGGGAGTTATTGTGTTTGACTCATGGACATCAAAAATTGTTGATCTTGAAAACCTTCAGGAATCATTGGATTCTCTGAGACATTATAAGACTATTGTAGGACTTGAAAGTGCTCAGGAATTATTGGATTCTCTGAGACATCATAAGACTGTTGCAGGAATTCAAAACCTATAGGAATCATTGGATTCTCTGAGTTATCATCAGACTCTTGTAGGACTTGAAAACCCTCAGGAATCATCGGATTCTCTAAGACATCATAAGACTTTTGCAGGACTTCAAAACCTGTAGGAATTATTGGATTCCTTAACATATAAAAAGACTTGTGGGGATCATTGGATTCCCTGACACGTGAAGCAATGGACAATAGATGGGTTTTGGGCTATCTCTTGGTTGCTGAAAAAGGCGTATGTATGACTGATGTATACATAGCCTCCTTCTAGGACTTCTGGAATTCTATTACAAGACCATGTTGATTTATATTGTTTGTTATATCACTACTTGCATGTATAATTCATGTTTGTTACACCTCATCAGGCCTGCACTGACTGTGGGGAGAGTCATCACTATTAAGCCTGTGACTTATTGCTATGTGGTTGTGTAATATCTCCCATGCTGATAGGTTTGTGCATACCTGTCTCTAATAAGATCCTTCAGCCCAGAAACCCACTAGCAATCCCCACTTCCCTTTGGTGCTTTTCATCTCCCTTCCTGAGATGTCAGGGAGGGAGGGATTATCTCCTTTTTAGTGCTTTCATCTCCCTTCCTGAGAAGTCGGGGGGGGGGGGGCATGATCACTTCCTTTTCAGTGTTTTCACCTCCATTTCTGAGAAGTCAGGGAGGGTGTGATCATCTCATTTTTGGGGTTCTCACCTCTCTGAGAAGTTAGGGATGCTGTGACCACCTGTGTTCTAAAACAAAAGAAAGTGGGAGATGTAGAGGGCTAGAACTGAATAGATGCACTTGGAGCAGAGCATGTGAGGCTAATTGCCAATTGGACAATTCTCTATTGCCACATGTTTGGAAGATGAACCTACTTAACTATTCTAGATTGGTGGGTATGGACAAAGAAGGGGAAATAACATGAGTGGGTGGAGTACGAGGAGGAAATTGATTCATTCTCTTGGTGGTGGAAAGAGGAAGGAGGTGTGGAGATTGCTAGATCTAATCCCCTGACAGTGACCACAAAAGACCTAGAATAAAGACTTTTGCTGGAGGCGGAGCCAAGATGGCGGAGAAGAAACACACTACTCAGTGAACGTCCTCACTCCCTCACAACCAATTAGATAAATTAAGTCTCAAAATTAGCTCAGGACTGATAGATACCACAAGGACTGGAAGCACCACTTACCAGCTGAAGAGAACCTGGAGTTTCAACAGGAAAGGTCAGTTCTCAGGGGAGGAATAAGAAAGACCAGCACAGACGGTGGGGTAGGGGCACACTGCGCCCATTGCGCTGGGAGGGGCTCTGGGATCAGAGAAGCCACTGAGGTAAAGGAATCTGGCACAGGCTGTTAGCTCTTCTCTGCTAATTATTTAGCAGTTCAGAAGAGAAAGCCAAAATATTTTAAAACTCAGATTAGATTTCCCCCTCCCCCACCCTGGGGGTGACTCGGCAGACTCAGCACCAGGGGGTGTGGCCTCAGCTACCTCCTGAGAATAGTTAAGAGACTGACAAGTGGGTGGATACGGCCCAAGGCAACACACACTGCCTAGCTTAGCTGGAGGGAGTGGAACTCAGCTCCAGGAAGTCCCAGAGAAGCGGAACCTTTGAACTAGGGACCGCGGTTTCTGGCAGACACTTCCAGTTTGAGCGCAGGGGCTTCTCACGTCACCTGCTGCAGACATCCACTCCCCACCCGGACACATAGGCTGAGCTTCTTGCTGTCTTCACTATTCTACGCCCTCAAAGCACAGCAGTGCTAATCACCTCTGAGGCACTTCCAGGGAGGGGGTGGGGAACTCTCTCCCAGAGCTCTCTCTTAGCGCGGGCGCAGGGGCCGCTGCATCCATCCGGTCTGGGAGGAAGCTGGTAAAGAAGTAAATAATTTCCTACCCCAGGGACAGACCCCAAAACATTTTTTAAGTATGAGCAAAAAAGCTAGAAAAACTATAGATTCCTTCTATACAGAGAAAGAGCGGGTACCCAACCCCGAGGAAGTTAACAGCAAAGATTCAGAAGATAACAACCTAAAGGGGAACGATTCCTGCCCCCCATCACATAACTCTCTCCTAGAAGAAGCTCTTAAGAAATTGAGGGAGATCGAAGAAAAATGGGGCAAGGAAAGGGAAGTTATGATAGAGAATAACAATGTCCTGAAATTGGAGTTGGAAAAAATAAAGAATTCACAGGAGATGCAGGGAAACAAAATTAGTGAATTAGAAAAGGTTAAAAAAACACAGGAAAGTAGGATTTCTGAATTGGAAAAGATAAAAAAGTCTCAAGACAATAGAATTTCTGAATTGGAAAAAGAAAATAATTCTCAAAAAAAAAAAATTAGGGAAATGGAAAAAAATTCAATAGAGCAAAATAATTCATTTAAAAACGAAATTGGGCATTTACAAAAAGAACTAAAAACTGTGAAAGAAGAAAATAACTCCTTAAAAGTCAGGATGGAACAAATAGAAATGAATGATTCACAGAGAACCCAAGAATCAGTCAAACAAAACAAAAAAAATGAGAAGCTGGAGAACAACGTCAAATACTTACTGGGAAAATCTATAGACCTGGAAAATAGATCTAGGAGAGATAATCTGCGGATTATTGGACTTCCAGAAAACTATGACCAAAAAAAGAGCCTAGATTCTATTTTACAGGAAATTATCAAAGAGAACTGTCCAGAGATAATAGAAACAGAAGGGAAAGTAGATGTGGAAAGAATTCATCGAACTCCTTCTGAAATAGACCCTAAAAAAAGAACACCACGGAATATTGTGGCTAAGCTGCAGAATTACCACACAAAGGAGAAAATCCTGCAAGCAGGTAGAAAAAAACAATTTAAATACCAAGGTGCCACAATAAGGGTCACCCAAGATCTGGCTGCCTCCACATTAAAAGATAGAAGGGCCTGGAACCTGATATTCCGTAAGGCAAAAGATCAAGGACTGCAACCAAGAATGAACTACCCAGCTAAGTTTAGCATCTTTTTCCACGGAAGAAGATGGTCATTCAATGAAACAGAGGAATTCTATATGTTTCTAAGAAAAATACCAGACTTAAACAAAAAATTTGATCTACATCCACAAGACTGAAGAGAAACAGAAAAAGGTACACAGAACCCTTGAGAACTGTAACTCTGTTGTGGGTATATAAAAAATACTCAAGGATAATTTGATTTTACTGATATAAAAGAAAAAAAGGGGGGTGTAGTAAAGGGAAGGAGGTCGGTTCAGAAAAAGGGGAAGGAGTGATAAAAAGAGGGAAACTACATCCCAGGAAGAGACATAGAAAATACACCATATCTGAGGGAACTTAGTGAGGGGGAGAATCATTGTGTGAATCTTACTCTCATCAGAAGAGGCTCAAAGAGTAAATAATTAACATATTTGTTTTTCAGAGAATTTTCTCTCACCTCATTAAAAGGGGGGAGAGGAAAAGGGAAAAGGAAAAGGGGAATAAGTGAAGGGACTTGGAGGGAGGGGGGAGGGATCCTAAAAAAAAAAAAAAAAAAAAAAAAAAAAGAGGGAGGGTTGCGCGTCACAAGGGGGGTCTGTAAATTAAATATCGGGGAGGGGGATCAGGGGGGTCAAGGGAAAAAAGCATAATCTGGGGATAATACGATGGCAGGAAATACAGAATTAGTAATTTTAACTGTAAATGTAAATGGGATGAACGATCCCATCAAACGGAGACGGATAGTAGATTGGATCAAAAAGCAGAACCCTACAATATGTTGCCTACAGGAAACACACTTAAAGCAGGGAGATACATACAGAGTAAAGGTAAAAGGTTGGAACAGAGCCTATTATGCTTCAGGTAAAGCCAAAAAAGCAGGGGTAGCTATCCTTATCTCAGATCAAGCAAAAGCAGAAGTAGATCTTGTTAAAAAAGATAAGGAAGGAAACTATATCCTGCTGAAAGGTAGCATAAATAATGAAGCCATATCAATACTAAACATATATGCACTAAGTGGTATAGCATCTAACTTTCTAAAGGAAAAGTTAAGAGAACTGCAAGAAGAAATAGACAGTAAAACTATAATAGTGGGAGATCTCAACCTTGCACTCTCAGATTTAGACAAATCAAACCACAAAACAAACAAGAAAGAAATTAAAAAAGTAAATAGAACATTAGAAAAACTAGGTATGATAGACCTTTACTGAATGGCAATAGGAAGGAATATACTTTCTTCTCAGCAGTTCATGGATCCTATACAAAAATTGACCATATACTAGGACATAAAGATCTCAAAATTAAATGTAGGAAGGCAGAAATAATAAATGCCTTCTTCTCAGATCACAATGCAATAAAAGCTACATTCAGTAAAAAGTTAGGGGTAAATAGACCAAAAAGTAATTGGAAACTGAATAATCTCATCTTAAAGAATGACTGGGTGAAAGAGCAAATTATAGAAACAATTAACAATTTCACCCAAGATAATGATAATGATGAGACATCATATCAAAATCTTTGGGATGCAGCTAAAGCGGTAATAAGGGGAAATTTTATATCTTTAGAGGCTTATTTGAAGAAAATTGAGAAAGAGAAGATTAACGAATTGGGCTTACAACTTAAAAGGCTAGAAAAAGACCAAATTATAAACCCCCAACCAAAAATTAAACTCGAAATACAAAAATTAAAAGGAGAAATCAATAAAATTGAAAGTAAAAAAACTATTGAATTAATAAATAAAACCAAGAGTTGGTTTTATGAAAAAGCCAATAAAATAGATAAACCTTTGGTAAATTTGATCAAAAAAAAGAAAGAGGAAAATCAAATTGATAGTCTTACAAATGAAAAGGGGGATCTTTCCACCAATGAAGAGGAAATTAGAGAAATAATAAGGAGTTACTTTGCCCAACTTTATGCCAATAAATTTGATAACTTAAGTGAAATGGATGACTTCCTCCAAAAATATAGGCTCCCTAGATTAACAGAGGAGGAGATAAATTGCTTAAATAGTCCCATTTCAGAAAAAGAAATAGAACAAGCTATTAATCAACTCCCCAGGAAAAAATCCCCAGGGCCAGATGGATTCACATGTGAATTCTACCAAACATTTAAAGAACAATTAGCCCCAATGTTATATAAATTATTTGAAAAAATAGGGGATGAAGGAGTCCTACCAAATTCCTTTTATGACACAGACATGGTACTGATACCTAAACCTGGTAGATCGAAAACTGAGAAAGAAAATTATAGACCAATCTCCTTAATGAATATTGATGCTAAAATCTTAAATAAGATATTAGCAAAAAGACTTCAGAAAATCATCTCCAAGATAATACACTATGATCAAGTAGGATTTATTCCAGGAATGCAGGGCTGGTTTAATATTAGGAAAACTATTAATATAATTGACCATATTAATAATCAAATTAATAAGAACCATATGATCATCTCAATAGATGCAGAAAAAGCATTTGACAAAATCCAACATCCATTCCTACTAAAAACTCTTGAGAGTATAGGAATAAATGGATTATTCCTTAGAATAATCAGGAGTATATATTTAAGACCGTCAGTAAGCATAATATGCAATAGAAATAAACTGCAACCTTTCCCAGTAAGATCAGGAGTGAAACAAGGTTGCCCACTATCACCATTACTATTCAATATAGTACTAGAAACGCTAGCCTCGGCAATAAGAGCTGAGAAAGAGATTCAAGGAATTAGAGTAGGAAATGAGGAAATTAAACTATCACTTTTTGCAGATGACATGATGGTATACTTAGAGAACCCCAAAGACTCTGCTAAAAAGCTACTAGAAATAATTCAAAATTTCAGCAAAGTGGCAGGATACAAAATAAATCCACATAAATCCTCGGCATTTTTATATATCACTAACAAAATGCAACAGCAAGAGATACAAAGAGAAATTCCATTCCAAACAAATGTTGATAGTATAAAATATTTGGGAATCCATCTACCAAAGAAAAGTCAGGAATTATATGAGAAAAATTACAAAACACTTGCCACAAAAATAAAATCAGATTTAAATAATTGGAAAGACATTCAGTGCTCTTGGATAGGCCGAGCGAATATAATAAAGATGACAATACTCCCCAAACTAATCTATTTATTTAGTGCTATACCAATCAGACTCCCAAGAAACTATTTTAATGACCTAGAAAAAATAACAACAAAATTCATATGGAAGAATAAAAGGTCAAGAATTGCAAGGGAACTAATGAAAAAAAACTCAGAGGAAGGTGGTCTAAGTGTACCTGATCTAAAGCTATATTATATAGCAGCAGTCACCAAAACCATTTGGTATTGGCTAAGAAATAGACCGGTAGATCAGTGGAACAGATTAGATACAAAGGACAAAAAAGGGTACATCTATAGCAATCTAATCTTTGACAAACCCAAAGATTCCAACATTAGGGATAAAAATTCATTATTCGGAAAAAACTGTTGGGAAAACTGGAAATTAGTATGGCAGAAATTAGATATGGATCCACACTTAACACCATATACCAAGATAAGATCAAAATGGGTCCATGATTTAGGCATAAAGAGGGAGATAATAAATAGATTAGAGGAACAGAGGATAATCTACCTCTCAGACTTGTGGAGGAGGAAGGAATTTATGACCAGAGGAGAACTAGAGATCATTATTGATCACAAAATAGAAGATTTTGATTACATCAAACTAAAAAGTTTCTGTACAAATAATACTAATGCAAACAAGATTAGAAGGGAAGTAACAAATTGGGAAAATATTTTTAAAAACAAAGGTTCTGACAAAGGTCTCATTTCCAAAATATATAGAGAACTGACCATAATTTATAAGAAACCAAACCATTCTCCAATTGATAAATGGTCAAAGGATATGAACAGACAATTCTCAGAGGAAGAAATTGAAACTATATCCACTCACATGAAAGAGTGTTCCAAATCACTACTGATCAGAGAAATGCAAATTAAGACCACTCTGAGATACCACTACACACCTGTCAGATTGGCTAAGATGACAGGAACAAATAATGACAAATGTTGGAGGGGATGTGGGGAAATTGGGACACTAATACATTGCTGGTGGAGTTGTGAAAGAATCCAGCCATTCTGGAGAGCAATCTGGAATTATGCCCAAAAAGTTATCAAACTGTGCATACCCTTTGACCCAGCAGCGCTACTACTGGGATTATATCCCAAAGAAATACTAAAGAGCGGAAAGAGACATATATGTGCCAAAATGTTTGTGGCAGCTCTTTTTGTTGTAGCTAGAAACTGGAAGATGAATGGATGTCCATCAGTTGGAGAATGGTTGGGTAAATTGTGGTATATGAAAGTTATGGAATATTATTGCTCAGTAAGAAATGACCAGCAGGAGGAATACAGAGAGGCCTGGAGAGACTTAAATCAACGGATGCTGAGTGAAATGAGCAGAACCAGAAGATCACTGTATACTTCAACAACGATACTGTATGAGGATGTATTCTGATGGAAGTGAAAATCTTCAACATAAAGAAGATCCAACTCACTTCCAGTTGATCAATGATGGACAGAGGTAGATACACCCAGAGAAGAAACACTGGGAGGGGAATGTAAATTGTTAGCACTAATATCTGTCTGCCCAGGTTGCATGTACCTTCGGATTCTAATGTTTATTGTGCAACAAGAAAATGATATTCACACACATGTATTGTACTTAGACTATATTGTAACACATGTAAAATGTATGGTATTGCCTGTCGTCGGGGGGAGGGAATAAGGGAGGGGGGGTAATTTGGAAAAATGAATACAAGGGATAATATTATAAAATAAAAATATATATATATAATAAAAAAAATTAAAAAAAAAAAAAAAAAAAAAAAAGACTTTTGCTTATCCTGACTCCGGCTGATTCTAAGAAACTGAAGATCCCAACAGTTCTCTTTGATGATTTCTTGTAAAATAGAGTTTAAGATCTTTTTTTTTTTTTTATCATAATTTTTGGAAACTCCAATAATCCTCAGATTATCTCTCCTAGATCTATTTTCCAAGTAGATACTTATTAAATTTTTCCTTAATTTTTAATTTTTTTCTTAGTTTTGCTTTACTGATTCTTGATTTCTCAATGAATCATTCATTTCTATTTGTTCAGTTCTGATTTTTAATGAATTATTTTCTTTATTAGTTTTTTTTTTCCTTTCCTTTTCTTTTCTTTTTCTTTTTTTTTTTTTTTTTTTTTTTTTTGCTTTTTTACTTATTTTTGTATATGTCCAATTGAGTTTTTAAATGAATTATTTTGCTCTATGGAATTTTTTTTTCCATTTCACTAATTTTTTCTAAGTGAGTTTTTTCTTTTCCAATTCACAAATCCTATTTTCTTGGGAATTTTTTATCTTTTCCAATTCACAAATCCTACTTTCTTTTTATTTCTTTACCTTTTCCATTTCACAAATTCTGTTTCCCTGCACTTCCTGTGAATTCTTTATGTTTTCCAATTCACCTTTCAGGAAATTGTTACTCTTTTACCTAGCTTCTCTTTTGTTTCCCAATTTTTCTTCTGTTTTTTTGAAATTTTAAACAGTCTCTTCTTGGAGACAGTTATTTGATTATTGAATGGGGGCTGTTTACTATTAGTCTCCTTGGGGTTGAGAACCTGCTCTCTTTCTATATAGAAGCTATCGATTATCCTTTTGATTTTTATACTCATTTTTTAAAGCCTGTAGAGTCTGCCTTTAGAGCAAGAAGATTACCAGCTTCCTCTGCAATGCAGGCATAGGTGCCAATCAGATGCAAAGAGTGGCCACATACGGGAGTACTCTGGGAAAGAATTCCCCACTGGAAGTGAGTTAGACCTGATTAGCACAGGTGAGTTGTGGAAGTGCCCAGTGAAGAACACTCACTTTGTGGCCTAGCAACTGCCCTGAGGCTAGAGGCTGAACAGTGAAAGTATCATTTTCCCAAGCCAAAGCCTGCTGGAAAGCTGTAGGTATTAGCAGCTGACCAGGGAATAGCCCTGTATAGACCAGAAGTGTCTCTGCCCAGGGAAGCACAGTCACACTGCAGAAGTTCTATTGCTCCAGACCGAGCCCCACATTGTGCAGATGAGAGGCTGCCCCGAGCTATGCCCTTCTGCAGTGCAAAGTTGTAACTGCCCTGGAAAAAGCCCTGTACTGTGTTGTGGTCTGTGTTGAGTCACTTCTGGCTTTGGGTGGGTATAGCCAGGTCCTGTTAGGATCTGGAGCTCTTGAGAGTGACCTCTGCCTTTGGTTCTAATTTCTCTGCTGGTCTGCTGCTTCAAAACCAAGACAGAGCAATCAGCCTATGTCAGAGTCAACTCTGTGACATCTCTGTGACATTATGAGCATCTTGGAATTCCTGCTATTAGTCAACATGACCTGGATAAAGATAGAACAAAAGGGAATTGGGAAGGAGAACTAGGATAGGACAGAATATGGTAGGCTCAGAGTGTCACAACCTTAAAGAGACTTCAAGAAGAATGAGTATTGAGAAAAGAACAATACATTGGGCAATTATAAGACCATTTGTAACTTAAAGAGAACAGTTTCAGTAGAATTATGCAGTCAAAAGCAAAAATAAAAAAAAAAAAGTAAGAAAAGAATGAAAAGGACTGGAGGCATCAATTGCTAATGGCCTACAAATTTGTAAATATAAGAATCCTTCCCCAATTAATAAATGCATAAGGAATATTATAATTTTTCAAAAGGAAAAATCAAAGTTATTAATAGTCCTATAAAGATGTTCTGAATCTCAATTAACTGAAAAAATGAAAATTAAAACAACATGACTAACATAACAAAGAAAATGGATGTGAGGATCCCTTTGAAGAAGATGTGGGAAAATAAATAGACTAATACACTGTTGGTAGAGTTGCCAACTACTACAAACACCTAGAGTAGTAAGTGGGAAACCCTTTTTGTCTGCCAAGGAATATTTTGGAAATTTTGGATATTTCTAACACCATTCACAAGCCATGCAAAATTATCAACTTGTAGAACTCAAGGACTATGAGATTGTTATAACTAGTTTTTATCTCATCATTGCCTTTGGATGCCTTACCAAATAGTTTCACAGGCCTTATATGAATCATTGGTTAGATTTTTCCCAATCCTAAACTAGAGAGTGATTTGGGTCTATTCAGAAAGTTCTATATAACTGTATATACCCTTTAATCTAATAACACCATTACCAGGTCTGTATTACAAAGAGCTCAATGTAAAAGGGAAAGCATATGTACAAAAACATAGACATTTTTCATCTTCTCCTGTTTTCTTTCTTTCTTTCTTTCTTTCTTTCTTTCTTTCTTTCTTTCTTTCTTTCTTTCTTTCTTTCTTTCTTTCTTTCTTTCTTTCTTTCTTTCTTTCTTTCTTTCTTTCTTTCTTTCTTTCTTTCTTTCTTTCTTTCTTTCTTTCTTTCTTTCTTTCTTTCTTTCTTTCTTTCTTTCTCTTTTCTTCTTTTTTTCCTCCTTCTTTTTCTTCTTCCAATTCTTATTCTTCCTCCCCCTCTTTTTCCTCTTCTTAGCTTTATTCTTGTTCTTCTCATTACTGTTCTTGCTTTTCTTTATGAGAAAGAATTGGAAATTGATAGGATACTGATTAATTATGGGGTGACTAAACATATTGTAGCATATAACCATTATGGAATACTATTGAGCTATAAATAATAATCAGGGAAGTGGTTTAGAAAAGTATGTGAATTTCTACATGAACTGATACAAAGTGAAGTGAGAAGAACCAGGAGATCATTGTACACATTAATAGCAATATTGTAATTTGATCAATTCTGAAAAATTTTATTATGATCAACATAATGATCCAGGGGAATTCCAAACAACTCATGAAAAAGGAAACCTAAGAAAAAAATAATTGAGGTAAAATTATATATATGTGTGTGTGTATGTGTGTGTGTGTGTGTGTATCTATATATCTATATATCTATATATATATATACATATATATACATATCTATCTATCTATCTTTCTATATATACATATGTATATATATATATATATATATATATATATATATATATATATACAGAAAGAGAGAGAGAGAAATTCCATTCCCTCCTTGAAAATATTAGATACCAGAGGGGTGAAAAGATTGAATGAAGACCTTTTGTGGATAATATTGTTCTATTTTAGGCAATATATTAGTAAAGAGAGATTGAAGAAAAATGAGACAATAGAGATGAGAAAGAGGCCAGTTTGATGAAAAAATAAGATGGAATAGGTTCAGTCTACTATAGGGGAATGTAATGAAAAATATTATGCAATATGTCACATAACAATTTACCAAATGTCTATTATGTATTTATTTTGTGCATAGTATTGTCCTTAAGCAAACATCACTCTGTCTCTGTTTCACTGTGTGTGTGTGTTTGTAATTCTCTTATTTCCTGTCTCTATGTGTCCTTGTGTGTTCACAAACAAATGCATACATATATAAATACAGATATATGTATATTTATATGCAAATACATGCATATGTATATATATATATGCATATATATATATACATATATTTCATAGGCCTTAAGGAGTTTTTATTGTATACATGGGATATAAGATAAGTGATTAATAAACATAAATATATTTTGTTTTTCAATAGTACCCTGATGCCTTTTTTTTCTGTACTTGAAAGAACACACCTAAAGTAGGAGACAGCAAATTAAAAGGAATTACCTTGTAAACATTCTTGACAGAGTAGAAGGTTTTATTAAGCCACTTTGTGCAGATTATATCTTTTGATTGTTAGTTTGCAAAAGCCATACTTCGGAACATGGAAAGCTCTATTTCAGGCTAGAATAAATGTTGAGATCTTAGGTTAAAGGAATCAGTCATTTAGAAGTTATAATTCTCATTATATTCACTTCCCAATGAGTACATATCCTTTGAGAAGTTCCCAGAACAAGGAAAGTGCAAATACAACACCTGCAATTCAGCTGAATTTCATCTGTCCTTGTTCAAACATAATGAATATTAACATGTGGGAAAGTGTGAATTTAGTCACAAGGGTAAATAACTATATTTGCCTATTGTAACTTATCCCTTTTGAAGAAATTTGATCTTAATCTTGCCTCTATATAGAGACTGTCCTTGTAATGAATTGAATAAATAATTTATAAGAGATCAGAAACATGAATTTCATTTAAGTAAACTACAGATTACTATTTTTTTTCAATCCTCAAAACCAATTTTTTTTTTTTGGTAAGATATGGTGGCTCTTTACTTTTTAAAGGTTTGTATGCAATTGCCCACAAATGTCTCAAATATTTTAATTTTAGATTTCTTAATTTTGATGAACTAAAAACTGTTAAGGACTATGCCTAGGTGAAGAGGCAGGTCAATTCTCTGAGAGCCTCCACAGCTGTGAATTATAACATCTGAAGGAGTTGAAAAGCAGCCTTTACTGACACAGGTGAATGTTACTGACACTGGGAATGAAATAAATTGGAGGCAGAGGGAAGAGAAAAGAGGTAAGACAATAACGGCATCTCAGTGGAGAGGTCAGAGAATAGCAACTGCCTCTCAGTCTCCTTGTATCATCATCATAATCCACTGATATGAAGAGATCCATTCTACATGTCTGAGTTAGACCTCCAGCAGCCACTGGAAGGTGGTTCCCATATCACAAAAAAAAAAAAAAAAAAAAAAAAAAAAGGACTAGAAATTTTTTTAAAAAGATTGGAAAATATATTTCTGTTTTTCATTTATGAAATAGAAGACATTTTACATTTCTACTTTATGAATAAGGGAACAGTGAAAATAGAGCTAGGCATATAACATTAATGAAGGAAAGTAATTAAAATCTTCTAGCAATGAATCTAACCCATTACTTTTGTCATAAGTTATCTCTACTGTGAAAATGCCAGTTTCTTTGAGAAACAGAATGATGTTTGTAATCAAAGATGGAAATAAAATTAAGGATGAACTTTTCCAGTGCCCTTAACAGCTAGTTTCCTGCATTTAAATGCTTCAAATATACTTATTATTTACCCACTTTACCTTTATGTGTATATATATATATATATATATATATATATATATATGCATATATATGTTATTATGCATATATATATATACACACATATATATGTATATACATATATATATATATATAATTTATATAATATTAACATTTTATATATATATATATATTTATTGATTTTCTCACACAAAATAATATGTTTCCTGAGAGAATGAATTATTTCATTATGTATACATATTTCCTACTGTGCACTACAATTCAGGGAATATAGTATACCCTTAATGAATGTTACTCGAATGAGCAAAAGTTCAAAACAATTCATAACTTGTTTTCTGTAGAAGATCCTTTCCATTCTCTAGCAAATGAGTCCCTATCTTTTAAGAATAAGTGATGACAGTGATGAAATAAAACTATTAATCTTTCCAGGTGATATGATGGGGCACTTAGAGAATTCTAGAAAATCATCCAAAAACCTATTCCAATATTTTTCTTCTATTTTTAAATTCCTTTTAGTTTGACTGATTCTTCATCTCCCATGGAGTCATTTGCTTCTATTTGCCCCAATCTGGTTTTTAATGTGTGATTTTCTTCAGGTAGCTTTTGTATCTATTTTTCAAGGTGATGTTTTCTTCAGTATATATATATTTTTCATTTAGCTAATTGTACTTTTTAAGGAATTCCATTCCTTTTCTAAGTTGTTAACTCTCTCTTGAATAGGTCTCATTTATTTTACCTTTTAATTCTTTTATCTCTCTTATTTGCCTTTTAAAACCTTTTATGACCCTTCCAAAAATCCTCTTTGGACTTGAGACTCATTCATATTACTCATTGAAATTTCTTCTGTGGACATTTTGTTCTTTGTACCATGTTTTCTAGAGCCTTCATGCTGGGGTGCCAAAATATACTGTTCATTGTAGCTCTCTGGAGGACTTCAGGATCAGCCTGAGTCCTTGGTTTTAGTGGAGGAGTGATGAAGGCAGAAAACTCATGAGGATGGTCAAAGATGGTGCCATTTATTTCAAGTTCTCTCAGCCTTTAAATATCTTAGTTGGATTACATCAATACAGGACACTGAGCATGTGACAACTGTAGAACCATTACATCACCACATCACACCATGCAAGTGCTAATTGTAAGCACCTTGCTATTGATATGTAAATTCGTCTTACTATAAGTACCCCCTTGCTTGAAGTCACACCCTCCCTGACTTCTCAGGAAGGGGGAGAACACCAAAGGGAGGTGGGGAGTCAAACCAGACACTGTCCAAAGGTTCCCTCTGGGCTAAAGGGCCTTATACCTTACCCAGAGCCCTCCCACTATCTGTGGCCCTCTACAATTCTCCTCTGAGTTAGTGTTTTGATTTTTCCTGTCATCACAGTAACTTTCTTTGCTCAAGGTTCTTTTCTGTGTCTTACTCATTTTCTTTCTTTTTCCTTTAGTATTTCTTTTTTTTTTTTTTTTTTTTTTTTTTCTTTTATGGCCATGCTTTGTTCCTGGTGTAAAGGTGGCATTATGCCAAGCTTCCTGTGCTATTGTGAGACATGACTTTGAGCACAGAGGTCCCTACATTTGCATGAGGTGTATTTGTCTGCTTTTTCCAGGAAAAGCCTGTTTTCCTAGAATTTGCCTACTGAACTGGGACTGGACCCTGCCCCACTGGTCTGCTATTCTTCTGAGCCAGGATCAAGCATCTCAGGTGCTAATCTGCTGTGCCTAAGACCCTATAATTGACTTTCCCAGATTGTATATGACTTGAGCTGAACAACCTTTTCATCTCAGTGAGGCAGAAGTTTCTTGAAGATTTTCCAGTCTGTCTTATGCTGAAAAATGTTTTCGTTCCATTAGACTCTTTTCAAAAACTTGCTTTCTTATGTTTTTTGAGGGAAAGTGAGAAAGCTCAAGCATGCTCCTGGCTTTACTCTGCTATCTTGATTGTAAGCTTTAATAATGTAGTCTTTGGCAAACCCCAAAACCACAGATTTTTGGATAAGAATTCACTGTTTGACAAAAACTCCTGGTAAAATTGGAAATTAGTATGGCAGAAACTAGGCATTGACTCACACTTAACACCATACACCAAGATAAAGTCAAAATGGGTTCATGATCTAGCCATAAAGAATGAGATTATAAATAAAATTAGAAGAACATAGGATAGTTTGCTTCTTAGATCTGTGGAAGAGGAAGGAATTTGTGACCAGAGAAGAGCTAGAGATCATTATTGATCACAAAATAGAAGATTTTGGTTATATCAAATTAAAAAGCTTTTGTACAAATAAAACTAATGCAGGCAAGATTAGAAGCAAAACAATGAACTGGGAAAACATTTTTTACAGTCAAAGCTTCTGATAGAGGTCTCATTTCCAAAATATATAGAGAATTGATTCTAATTTATAAGAAATCAAGTCATTTTTCAATTGATAAATGGTCAAAGGATATGAACAATTTTCAGATGAAGATGCAACTATTTCTAGCTATATGAAAAAATGCTCCAATTATTAATCAGAGAAATGCAAATTAAGACAACTCTGAGATACCACTACACATCTCTCAGATGGGCTAGGATGACAGGAAAAGATAATGCTGAATGTTAGAGAGGATGTGGGAAAACTGGGACATTGATACATTGTTGGTGGAATTGTGAATACATCCAGCCATTTTGCACAGTGATTTGGAACTATACTCAAAAAGTTATCAAACTGTGCATACCCTTTGATCCAGTAGTGTTACTACTGGGCTTATATCCCAAAGAGGTAATTATTAAAGAAGGGAAAGTGACCTGTATGTGCAATAATGTTTGTGGCAGCCCTTTTTGTTGTGGCTAAAAACTAGAAATTGAATGGATGCCCATCAATTGGAGAATGGCTGAATAAATTGTGATATATGAATGCTATGCAATATTATTGTACTGTAAGAAATGACAGATTTCAGAAAGGCCTGGAGAAACTTACATGAACTGATGCTGAGTGAAATGAGCATGACAAGGAGATCATTATATACTTCAACAGCAATACTATATAATACTATATAATGATGAGTTCTGTTGAACATGACTCTCCTCAACAATGAGATGAACCAAATCAGTTCCATTTGTTCAATAATGAAAGAACTCTGGGGAATGAGTGTGAACCACTACATAGCATTTCCAATCCCTCTGTTTTTATCTGCTTGCATTTTTGATTTCCTTCTCAGGTTAATTTTATTTCATTTCAAAGCCTTATTCTTCTTCTGCAGCAAAATAATTGTAGGGATATATATACACACACACACACACACAAATATATAGTATTTGACACATACTTTAACATATTTATATTTAACATGTATTGGTCTACCTGCCATCTGGAGGACAGAGTGGGGGGAAGGAGGGGAAAAGTTGGAATAAAAGGTTTTGCAAGGGTCAATGTTGAAAAATTACCCATGCATATATCTTATAAATAAAAAGTTATAATAATAATAATAAAAACTACCCCCTTCTAATGCTGATGCAACAACAACAACATTAAAAAAAAAAAAAACCTCTCATTGACTTTCCCAGATTCTGTATGAGCTAGAATGAACATCCTTTTTACCCCAGTGAGGCAAAAGTTTCTTGAAGATTTTCATGTCTATCTTATGCTGAAGAATGGTTTTATTCCATCTGACTCTTTTTAAAAGCTTAGTTTCTTCTCTACACATGCAGAGGGTGTATTTGTATGTTTTTTTTCCAGGAAAAGCCTATTTTCCCAGAATTTGCCTGCTGAACTTGGACTGGACACTGCCCCACTGGTCTGTTCTTCTTCTGAGCCAGGATTAAGTGTCTCAGATGCTAATCTGTTGTGATTAAGACCCTATAATTGACTTTCCCAGATTCTGCATGACCTGAGCTGAACACCCTTTTCATCTCAGTGAGGAAGAAGTTTCTTGAAGGTTTTCCAGTCTGTCTTATGCTGAAGAATGGTTTCATTCCATTAGATTCTTTTGAAAGGCTTGGTTTCTTTCTTTCTTTTTTTTTTTTTTTTTTTTTTTTTTTTTTTTTGAGGGAAACTGCTAAAGCTCAAGCATGTTCCTGGCTTTACTCTGCCATCTTGACTGTATACTTGGAAGGATCAATAAATGCAATTCTAATAAAAATGAATGTAGAGAAAAAAACTAAACCAACCCCCCCCAAAAAAACAAAACAAAACAAAACCAAACAAAACAAAAGCAGAAACACACACACACACACACACACACACACACACACACACACACAAATTTATTGACATGAATCATGTTTTTCTCAAACCCAAAATTAGGTGGAACTAGTTCACTTCTTAGGATGTTTCTTCCCCCTCCCCCTATTTTTCTGCCTCTTACTTTTCAATACTTTTTTTCCCTGAACAGAAAACCTTAAATTTTAAAGCAAAACTAACAAAACAATTTATCCAAAATGAAAAACATCACTCAATTTAAATGATAGTGATGGAAATTTGGCAGCCTTAACTTAATAAAAGAATAAATTCTAGTAATCATCAATGTACCTTTTTTTAATCTTAACTACTATGTACTACCTGAGTCAAAAATATAAACTTTGATTTTCAGTTGGCCATACAGTCTCAGTTTTCATCAATTAAGACAAGCTTATGTGCTTTCCCCCCTCCTGTTTCACAATATAGTGTATGGATTATCAAAGCAAATAAAGGAAATGTTATCTTGAGGCAAATAAAATTATATCAAATTGTGACATTATCATAGGTGGCATACATTCCTTGCTTAAATGAATTAAAGCACAATATTTAAAGTGGTCAACAACAGAAATATATGCTTACTCTAGGCAGAAATTGGTAGTGAATGAAACTTTGAACACAGAATCTATATAATAATAAATGAGTTCAAGCACCTCTTCAACTAATAAATACATAAAGCTGAGAATTACCTTTAATTTTTTTTTCATATTTAAATGGGAATAACAATTGCATATATTTTGAAGAGTTATTGTCAGAATACCTTAGGTGAAATACTTTGCAAAACTTAAAGCCCTTTATTATGTCAGTAAATTTAAAAAATGTTAATTAATGTAATTAAAATAACTTGGAAGGATGTTTATGACATTAAGAAAACAAGAAAATGTGGATAAAAAAATGAGCAGATCTCTCCCACATTAGCTTTGGACAGGTTGATATAAAATGTTAATCTCCTATTTATGACTTAAGCATCTGGTGGCAGAGGTAGCATAAATAGTCATATTGTTAGTTTATTCTGCTCTACTAGGGAAAGAGAATTAAAAAAAAAATGGAAAGGACATTGACTCAGGATTCAGAAAGTGTTATTCAAATCTTAGCTTTAATCCCTTTAAAATATGATCTTAGTACAGTTATTTAAGTTTTATAACCCTTATTCCAATCATTTATAAATTGAGGGTTGGATTGAATTCTCTCTGAGGTCCATGTTAGTTATATAATCTTATTTTAGTTTTCTATTCCTTGCTGTATTTCCTTGCTATTTAATTCTATAATTTCTTGTTATATAAATTATATAAACACACACATAAATATATATGTTTGTATATATGAGTTTCTGTATTTCTCATACCTTATGCTTCTTACCAGAAAGGGAATATATTATGAAGGAATAACTACATATTTCACATATGACTAATGTATTTATTTGTATGACTAAAGATACTTAATGAGTTGGAGGGTTCTTAGGAAGTGTAATTGAGAAGCCACATGAATAAATTATTTTTAAAGTTAACTTAAAAATACTTCATATTTGTAAATGAATAAAAATTATTTTTGTTACAAAGAAGTACATGGGAATTTGATATCTCAAGACAAGGTCTGATTTACCCCTTCAAAAAACCTCCAAATTCCAAAACTTAGCATGAAAGAGTAGCGATGAGTAATCAACTCTATGACTTGAACTTGTACAATGAGATATTTTTATACCCAAGTTCAAAAAGCTATTTCATGCCTTGCAAAACCTGTGATTTCTCAAATTTAAGATCTTATGATCAAACCCTGGCTTTGTCAATGACTACCTGCATGATTTTGTATAATTCAATTCTCTGCAACTCAGAGTAAAACAATGAGCTTCAAATAGATTACTGCATTAAACTTACATAAAAATATGGGGGTTCACCAAATTGTATATTGTGATCCTTGAAGGTCACATCTGTTTTTTTTTATTTTTTAATTTTGAAATATAATATTATCTACATTATATTTATTTTTAAATATTTCCCATTTGCTTTTTGTTCTAACTTGGTTAGCACTCAGGAATTTTGTGGGCCACATGTGACTTGTAGACCAGATGTCTGATACCTTGAGATGAGATGATTTCTAAGATCCTTTTCTAACTTTAACTATATTTGATCCTAATATCCTAATATTGTAATGCAGAAGAAACTGAGCAAGATTATTTAATGGGAGATATTCACTGGGACCAAATGGATCCATGGTTTATTTATTGTCTCAAAGAATCTATCCCTGAATGTTCCATAACAAGATTCTTTTATAGGGTAACAAGAACAATGACATAAGGGGGGAAGTATCTGGATGGGGATGACCTAATGGGGAGAGGAACCTAGGATGAAGATGACATAATGGAGGCAGGCATAATGGAGGGAGGTACTGGAGAGGCTCCTGATATTCTAATGACATCTAAAATGGATAAAGATCTTTATCCCATCAAACATTTAAGAGGGAATAAGTATAGCCTAAAGTCTAAGATATAAGACCTTTATCCTAACATTAAAAGGGAATAGTTATAACCCAAGGAAATTTAGGGAAACTGGGTCAGGACATTAAAAGAGAACTATGTCACAACAATATGTAAGCTAAATATGATCCGTTACAGAGAGTATACCTGACAAAATGTGATTTAAAAAAGAATGATTAATAAATTGCATTAAAATTATGGGAAGAAGCAGCTTCTTTCATATTAATTGTTCTCTCTTTAGCTATACAATCTTTCGGCTATTACATAATGTAAGATTGCTTAACACTGTCAGCTCTGGCAGCTAAGATTCTCTACTAGTTGAACCTGTCAAGTCCCTCTCTGTGTCTTTTTCAACTTTTATCCTATTCTGGATCTTTAAACTGTTTCTTTTACTTTTACTTCCTTATTCCTTGAAAAATACTCACCAAAATCAGGCCAAGAGATATAAATTAGTGGTTTCTGTGAGATATGTGTGAGAAAACTCATCATTGCATTATAAGGCTAAATTTAATGGACATTGGTTGGCATTAGTCAGTTATGACTCCTCCTCTTTAGTCTTCAGATAATGTGGGATATAAAAACCCTCCCCATGTTCTCAATAATTTAACTACATTTTCATCTTTTCTGAAAGCTATATTCACATCTTTAAGCAAGAATGCAAAAATCTGAGACTCTTTGAAATGCTTGCAAACAGAGCCAATTTTTCAAACCAGGTTCTAGCTTTATTATATATAGTATATGTTTGTTTATTAGAAATAGTTTCAGATATATTTTTAAATGAATGAGTAACATGTGGAGTCATGAAGCATTGTTAGCAGAATCAAAATATTATTTGAAATGACAGATAAACTATTTTATAGAGAATGTGCCAGGTGGCAGAGATAGCCCAAAAGAGAATAGTGATACCAGACATGGTCAAATAATATGAAAGGATAAAATAAAATGTGATTATGTTAACAAAGACAGTGAAGAAGTAGATTTGAAAACAAATGTGAGCAAGCCTAAAATACAACTTTAAATTTGAAGTGTAAGACTTCCCTTTTGATTTTTCTTTTCTCTCTCTCTCTTTTAATTATAGCTTTTCATTTACAAGATATATGCATGGGTAATTTTTCAGCATTGACAATTGCAAAACCTTTTCTTCCAGTTTTTCCCCTCCTTTCCCCCACCCCCCTCCCCCAGATGGCAGGTTGACCAATACTTGTAAAATATGTTAAAGTATAAGTTAACTACAATATATGTATACATGTCCATACAGTTATTTTGCTGTACAAAAATAATCTGACTTTGAAATTGTGTACAATTAACCTGTGAAGGAAATAAAAAATTCAGGTCGACAAAAATAGAGGGATTGGGAATTCTACGAAGTGGTTCATAGTCATCTCCCAGAATTCTTTTGCTGAGTGTAGCTGGTTCAATTCATTACTGCTCTATTGGAACTGATTTGGTTCATTTTCACTATCTTAAGAAAAAAAAAAAAAGGTAGCAATAAAGTAGGAAAGATGATAGGCTCATAGAATCATAACTATAGACATAAAAGAGACATAATTTTATTGACCTCAATGTACTTTTAATTGCTTATAAATTAACTAAAACAGTGGAATTGAGTTTTGTGCAACTTATTCTTTCCTTAAGATCTGAAATTTCTTTCTAATCTAATACTCCTCAAGATCTCAGTAGTTCACATCATCTGACTTTACTAGGATTTTGGAGATCATAGTACAGTTGTGTAATGACAGTATTGTGGGCTTTGAAATTAGAATGTTTGGGTTCAAGGCTTGACTCTATATCATTGGTGTGACCTTGGACATGTAATTCAATCCCTTTGATATTCAATTTTCTTATCTATGAAATGATAATATTAGTGGAGAATTTTTCTCTGAAATGCTTTCTTATTCTAAATCTATAATATTGTCATATTTGTTATCCCTAATCTTACCTCCTAAATGCTTTAACCTCTATTGATCATTTCATAAATAATTTTGTTTATTATTTCAATCTTAATGAATACAATACCTTGTGTGGTCTAATTTAATCCCTCCAGGAAGTTACTTCATAATTCATTACTGCTTCTTTTCTAATTGTTGAAATGACATCTCCTGTTTATAAAGATAGTTATCCCCTAATAAGCAAAATCAAACAAAGAAAGAAAAAAGTTTTTCTTAACCTTACTATTTCTTCAAACTACTTCTAGTTATCCTCATTTTCAAACATGTAATCTGAAGAAATTTAAGTAGATACTCTCTAAGATTCCTTTCAGATACATACACATAAACACATTACATCCTTTCATTATTAAACAAATACTCCTTTTTGCAAAGAAATTAGCAAAGTTGGTATATCTCACTCTATTTATAATTCAATTCATCATTTTGCCTTATGAGTCACTTGTAATTCTTATTCAATTTTTTGTTTATAACAGACTTCCTTTATTCACACCAAGAGAATAATGATACTTAACACATATTTATGTATGTTGTGCATGTCATGTATACCACTGTGTTTAATTCAACTAATTAAATTGAAAGTGCTACTTGATTTTCCAAATATAACTCAGTCTTTACTCTTCCCACTGCTTAATTGTGGGTGAAACTCACCATCCCTCCCTATTGCCTACCTAAAGCACATACATTTATTGTTATATTATTGCAAAATCTGGCAAATGATACATTATACTTCGTGTAATATGAATTCTTGATCTATTTAAGTTTGTAGGTATTGTTAGACTGATTTCTTTTAAGTAAAAATGGATTTCACTGAATATAGTGTTGTATGTTTCTGGGACTTCAGGCAATCAACAAATTGCCTTCCACAAACTTAAGTATCTATTGAATATCAGCTAATAGAAATAATCCATCTTTTATGTGCTTTTTGCACAAGGCATTTTAGATTACACTGATGAATAGTTTTGATGAATCTTAGTTTTATATATAACTCTGAGAGGCCACTACACACTCTCAGATTGGCTAAGATGACAGGAAAGGATAATGATGAATTTTGGAGGGGATGTGGGAAAACTGGGACACTTGATACATTGTTGGTGGAATTGTGAATACATCCAGCCATTCTGGAGAGCAATTTGGAACTATGCTCAAAAAGTTATCAAACTGTGCTTCCCTTTGATCCAGCAGTGTTTCTACTTGGCTTATTTCCCAAAGAGATCTTAAAGGAAGGAAAGGGACCTGTAGGTGCAAAAATGTTTGTGGCAATCCTCTTTGTAGTGTCAAGAAACTAGAAACTTAATGGACACCCATCAATTGGAGAATGGCTGAATAAATTATGGTATATGAATGGTATGGAATGCTATTGTTCTGTAAGAAATAACCAGCAGCATGATTTCAGAGAGGCTTGGAGAGACCTACATGAACTGATGCTAAGTGAGATGAGCAGAACCAGGAGATAATACACATCAACAAGAAGAGTATAAAATGATTAATTCTGATAGATGTGGCTCTCTTCAACAATAAGAGGATTCAAACCAGTTCCACTTCTTTAGTGAAGAGAGTCATCTATACCCAGAGAGAGGACTGTGGGAACAGAGTGTGAAATACAACATAGCATCCTCACTCTTTCTGTTGTTATTTGCTTACATTTTGTTGACTTTCTCAGTTTTTCTTTTCCTTCCTTCTTGATCTGATTTTTCTGGTGCAGCAAGATAACTGTAGAAATATATATATACATATATATATATATATATATATATATATATATATATATATATATATATATATATATATATATATATATACACATGTATTGGGTTGAACATATATTTCAACATATTTAACATGCATTGGACTACCTGCCAGCTAGGGGAGAAGGAAGGTGGGGAATATTTGGAAAAAAAAAAAAAGTTTTGGGACCGTCAGTGTTGGAAAAATTACCCATGCATATGCTATGTAAATGAATTAATTTAAAAAAAAAAAAAAGTTTTTCTTTGCCTCTTCCTGAGATGTAATTTCCCTCCTTTTACCTCCACTTTACCCCTTTTCCAGTACAATCCCTTTTACACATCTAGTTCTTGCCTATATTATAACAGTAAAATCAAGTTTGTTATATGAATACCCATAACAAAAGTACAATTCTCAAGAGTTATTTTCTTTTTACCTTTTTATGCTTCTCTTGGGTTCTATACTCGGAGGTCAAATTTTAGCTCTGGTCTTTCCATCAGAAATAAATGGAATTCATCTGTTTCATTGAATGTCCATCTTTTTCCCTGAAATAAAATGCTCAGTTTAGCAGATTAGTTTATTCTTGGCTTCATTCTAAGTTCATTGCTTTTTAGAATATCAGATTTTTGGCCCTCTGATCCTTTAATATTGAAGCTGCTAGGTCCTGGTTAATCCTTATTGTGGCCCATCAGTATTAAAATTGTTTTATTCTGGCAGCTTGTAATTTTTTTTTCTTTGCCTGATAGTTCCAAAATTCAGCTATGATAGTCCTTGGAATTTTCAATTTGGGGTCTCTTTCAGGATGTGATGGTTAATTCTTTCAAGAGGTGTTTTACCTTTTATTTCAATGATGTCTGGGCAATTTTCTTTATTTTCTTTGTTGATTTCCTGAAAAATAGTGTCTAGGCTTTTTTTTTTTCTTTTTTTTTTTTTTTTTCATCATGGTTTTAAGGAAGGCCAGTAATCTTTAGATTGTCTCTCATAGACATGTCAGTTGTTTTTTCAGGTAGGTATTTTACATATTTTTCTATTTTTAAAATTTTTTTTTTGCTTGACTGATTCTTGATGTTTTATTGAGTCACTCATTTCCCTTTGTTCAGTTCTGATTTTTAATGAATTCTTTTCTTTTCTTTTCTTTTCTTTTTTTTTTTTTTTTGTACTTCTTTTTTATATTTGTCCAATTGAATTTATAAATGAATTGTTTTGTTCTATGGAATGTTTTTTCTATTTCACAAATTATGTTGTTAAGGAGTTATTTCCTTTTTCTATTTCACAAATTTTCTTTTTCAGGGATTTTGTTTCTTTTCCCATGTTGTCAAATCTATCTTTTCATGAGTTATTTGCTTTTCCCTTTTCATTAAGTCTTTTGTGTGTTGCCTTTTCCAAACCCTCTTGCAAAGTTTTCATTTCTTTTCCCTCTTTTTCTTCAAGCTCTCTCTGAAGATCTTTTATAGTTTCTTCTAGGAGATCTTTATGTGATGGAGACCAATCTGTATCATCTTGCGGTGCTGCTTCTGCACATAATCTGCTTTTAGTCTTCTCAGGGTTTGAAATCTCTTCTCTTTCACCATAAAAATTATCTATGGTCAAAGTTCTTTTTGCTTTTTTTATTCATTTTTTAAAAGTTGAGATCTGTTTTTAGGGCAAGGGAGGTTGTACAAGTTTCCTCTACAAACAGCAGTAGCTGAGCTGAGTTTGTGCTGACTCACTTCTGGTGCTGGGTGGGTGTGGCCAGGTCCCATGATATTCTGGCATTTCCAGTTCACTATTTACCTTTTGTGTTTTTGTTAGGTGTTTTATAACTTCTCTGAACTGGCTTGCAGCCAGGACAGAGTAGCCAACACTGTTGTAGATTCCTCCCTATAGATTCTCCAGCATGTACCATCCTGTGACTCTGTGCTGCCTGCACTCTCCAGCATCTGTGCTTGGCCTGCTTGTGGTTGGACAGCCTCCTTCTGTGCCTGATTGAAACAGATCTTTTCTGTAAATCTTCATCATTATCTTCTTTTGATAATTTGTTACATTTCCAATATTAGTGTGGTCTACCAGTCCAGAACTAATTCAGAGGCTGCATTTACTAAATAGTCTGAGGGTTATGGGAGAAGGTTAGAAAGAAAAGTATGTCTTTTCTGCCATCTTGGCTCTGCCTGAAAAGTATCAAAGTTAGTACTTTTTAAGATTGCCTATCTTTAATTTCATTTGTTCTTTGTTTACCATATAATATTTGATCTGAAGGAATATCAGTGCAAAATGGTTAGGCTTCTCACCAGTACTAATTTTCCTGCCATATATGTCTCTGTTTTTTTTTTTTTTTTTTTTAATCAATACATGAAATTACTATATGTTCCTCCATTAACTTGAGTTTGGCTAATCAAAGGCTCTCAGTCACAAGTCTTCTTAATCTGAATTGATTGAGGTCTTATAAATGGAAAACTGCAACCCAAGTAATGAATTGATAGTAACCCCTTAAAAGTAAATCTTTCATAGCCTAATCCAAGCAGGTAGCCAGATAGCATGCACACACACACACACACACACACACACACACACACACACACACACACACACATTCTGTCTCTTTATATCATATTTTATTAACTAAATCAATGACATTTATTTAAGCTCTATTGACAGTGCAGCATTTTCAAAAGCTCATTTATCTTAGCCTTAGTCTAAAAAACATTCTTTTTTTCAATTGCCTCTTTACAGAAAAGATTATGAAAGTGAGTAACTAGGATGAGTTAGATGGTATAGTACTGATAGCTTTCAGATTTTCATTTCAAATTATTCTCCATGATAAGAATTTTTTTTTTTAATTTCTTAGCCCCCTTGGGATGGTCATGCTTGATGACTACTTGTTCCATTCACTTTCCTCAGCTCCCTAATTGATAGTTTCCTAACTTAGATATCTCATGTTAGGGATTTCTTGTTCATTACTGCAGGTTTTCTTGGTACAGTGATACCCCTTATCTAAGATTGTGTTAGATTTTGTATTAGATATTCCCATAACAAGGTTCAGAAGGGCTTTTTTATTAAGCAAAATCCAACATCAAAATTTCCCTAAGGATTAGAGAATGCCTCACTGACTAAAGCATAAGAAATATTTCTTTTCTTCCTTTTATTTTTTCATCCTCAATCCCCTCTCTTAAACCCTGACAGATTTTGATATTCTTCAACAGAATATAAGTGTCAAATTGTATGATGCATGCACACAGAAATAATTCTGCCTTTACTGTTCATTGCATGCATTTTAAAAGGTAGATTTTAAGTAGATCATTCAGTGTCATGAATTTTTAAGTAAAAAGCAAATATTTCTGTAAAATTTACTTCTGTTTTATTACTATGGGCTTTCTTAAATCCACTAAAATTCTTCCATTCTCAAATGAACATGCACCCTACCCAATTTGTTAAAATTAAGCTGTATTAGATTTTTAATATGAAATATATTGGCAGTACTGAGCTCTAAAGGACAGAGCCTGATCATCTTTGAAGGAATTTCTTCAATTGTCAATGGAGCTCTTTGAACTCTTTACTTTCTCTATCCTTTTATAAATAAATGTTGTTTTAAATTTTAAATATGACTATTTTCTTTATTTCCACACCTTAGTCATATTTATGTTTATGCTTCTTTTCTCTTTGTTTGTATGCGACAATATTCTCTCAATCTATTCCTCTCTCTACTCCTCTCATCTCCTTTTACCTCTATCTTTCTCTTCTATATGTATTATACACATTAAAAAAATTATTTTGTTCATTTTTCAAAGAAGATTGACTTAAATTATAACTGGTGATTTATAGAAAAAAAGTAATTTTCATCTTTCAGGAATTCAATTCAACAAACATTTAAATGCCTGTCATTTTCCAGGCAATGTTTTAGATACTCCATATTTTTATGAAGTTTCAACAAAAATACAAAAAGCAAAACCAAAACCAATAAACAAAATAAAAACAGCCTCATGCTATTGAGCAGATTAAATTCAGGTGATAGAGTCAGGTGCAAATGTAATCAATATGTTAGCTTCAAGATACTAATAATGACTTTTTGTTAATGCTTAAAATGTCTTTATGACATTACTAAACTGTTCACACTTTAGCTAGAGATATTGCTATAGGACTATGTACCACAAAGAAAAGGGCCACATTAAAAAAAAAAAAAAAAATGCCTTTATCTAGTAATAAAACTTGGAAAGGAACTCAATTAACTCATTAACTGGGGAATGACTTTTTAAAAATATGATCATAATAGCATTTTATTGTGCTATAAAAAAAAAAAACAACAAAATGATTAATTCAAAGGAAAATGGGAATTATTTTCAAATTGATCCATATTGAAAAACAAAGAAAACAAATACAAATTCTGACCATAATACAAAATATAAAAAGAACAGTAAAACATTTGCTATCATAATGACCAATTTGACTCATATTGTAAATAGAAAGGGAAAGTAAACAATTTTTCTGTCTTTTGAAGTGAGAGCAATGTAGATACAAAATACTACATATGATTTCACAAGTTATTCCCCTATTGTGTTTATTTAACTATTTTTATTTATTAAAAAGAAAGATTCATTCAGTGTGTCAGGGAAGAAAGGTTTGTTTCTTTTTTTTTTTTTTTTAATTCTTGTGACATGGAAATTAAAGTCATTAATAAAGTTCAAATTTAAAAGAATTTTAATGTAAAAAATTATTTTAAAATAGTATCATATAGTTGATTTCTTCTTTAGACTTTTTTTGTTATATATTTTTCTTTTTTGAAACTTTTATATCTTCAACATTTCAATTAATCATTTGATTTTCAAATATTACATTACTTACAAATGGATTAATAAGTCAATATTTTAACTAGATGTTAGTGTACATATTGGTATCCTACTGCAGTAATTGCCCTATCCATATGCACCAATTTTCCTGTTTGAGGGGATATATAACACCAAAAAAAATGTTCTCATATTTTATCTCTTTACAGCCACCATAAAAATCTAATTAGTTATCCATATGATTCTCAATAACATTTTTAACACCTTTGTCAGAATATCCCCAGCATCCTCAATATATATATATATGAAGAGTGCAAGTGTTCATCAATTAATTAAGCACAATAAGATTCTATCCTCCCTTCACCAAGGGACCACAATGCTTTGATCAAAAAAGAACCAGCATGAAGAACACTGAGATGATTTATTCTTTTTACATAAAATATGAATCCTTCTAATTCTTTGAAGCTCTGCTAAGTTATCCTTACAGTTTATAGGGTTTATCTAAACAAAATATTGCTAGAATTACAATATAAAAATCAATCATAATTCATTAATGTTTTCCATGATAAATACAAATTTTCTATCAAAACAAAACTTGATGCCAAAATAAAGCCCAAGATTCACTTGTCATTCAATCCTAAGAGGGCAAAAAATGGGGGAAAGTGCTGAATTTTCAATGTGCCTTATTGTCCTATTTTTAAATCTCACATTGACAGTTTTTTTTTTTTTTTTTTTTTTTTTTTGCCCTGAAGATGGTGTGGTCATGACTGTTTAAAATTCATTGTTGTTTTCCCCCTTACCAAGATAAAGAGCTCAGCACTAAGCAGTTTATGGAAGATTTTTGTTGTTGTTGTCGCTGTTGTTATTATTTTTAAAACTTAAATGATTTTGGCATTCTTCTTAGTATGCACCCCCTGAAATGTTAACGATGAGATTTCTGCCTAGTAGTATTGCTTTACCATGGACCAAGAAACATCATTTAACATGGGATTTTAGCACCATGCTCTGCTTTCAAAGTAAGCATTCTGTTTCCCCTGAAGTCATTTGTCGATATATTCATTTGACCTGAAGAGAGTCCTTTAGTTAAAAGAGCCCCAAAAGATTTGGGAAAATAGGATGATTTAGAGTTGTATAAATGGGAGAAAAATAATTACTTATGTTTCTCCTAGAGCATGTTGCTGTGGAAGTATTTGGAATTTAATGAATAGGGTTTGAATCTGTCCTTTTCAACTTACTTTTTCTGTTACCTCAGTCATATCTCTGGGTCTCAATTTTCTTATCTTTAAAAAAAAATTGCACTAGGTGGTCTCTGAGGTCCATTATATTTCTTCATATATGAGAGCATGAGTTTTTCTTATCCTCATTTTTCTCAATTATAAGAAAGAGTGGTTAAACCAGTTCATCTTTATGGATTATTATTGTTATAGATCTATGGCAATATGTAGAGATATTTAAGGTATGTAAAGCACCTTTCTCACACTATCTTATGATGTAGGTAGGGATGAAATAGTACTACTCTCATCTCATAAATAGAAAACTGAATCTTTTCAGAAGATTAATGACTTGGCTTTGGTTACATAGTCAAATCCAAGAGTTGAACTAAGGATTCTTTACATTTAGAATTCTGTGTACTTTCTGCTAGAGAAGCTGCCATATAAAAATTGTTGACAGAAAATTCCTAATTACAATGAGTATTTATATTGCTCATGTTAAAATAATGAAAAATAGGGGGCAGAGCCAAGATGGTGGAGAAGATACATGCGATTTTGTGAGCTCCCTTCTTCCCTCAGTACCAATTAGTTAAATCAGCCTCAAAAATAACGCTGGAATGATAGAAACCACAAGGACTGGAAGCACAACTTAGCAGCTGAAGATAATCTGGAGTTTTAACAGAAAAGGTTGGTTCCAAGGGGAGGAAAAAAAAAGAGGTCAGCACAGACAGGATGAGGTGCTGGCACACTGCACCAATCACGCTGGGGAGGACTGTGGGATCAGAGAAGCCACTGAGATAGATGAATTTGGCACAGGCTGTTAGCTCTTCTCTGCTTATAAAACAGCAGTTCAGAAGAGAAATCAAGCCACTATAAAATACAAAGCCAGATACTAAAACCATCCCAATTGGGAAGTGACCTAACAGATCTCAGCACTGTGGGTGGGGCCGACTTAGGTTGTCCGGTCTTTCACCTTGGGGTAGTTAAGAGATTGAAAAGTGGGAGGACACGGCCCAAGGTAACAGATAGTGCCTGGCTCTGCTGGAGGCTGTGGAACTCAGCCCTGGAAGTCCCAGAGAAGGTGAAACTTTGAAATAGGGACCACAGTTTCAGGGCAGACACTTCCAGTTTGAGTGCAGCGGCTTTTCACGTCAGCTGCTGACACCCACACCCCACTGGGACACATTGGCTGGGCTTTGTGTCGCCTTTATTGTTCAGTCTTAAACCTCAGGGAAGTCACTAAGACACACAGTGCCCTCAAAGGGCAGTCCTGCTAATCACCTCTGAGGCACTTCCAGGGAGGGGGTAGGGAACTCTCTCCCAGAGCTCTCTCATAGCTCAGGCACAGGAGCCACTGCATCCATCCTGTCTGGGAGGAAGCTGGTAAAGAAATAAATAAATAAATTCCTACCCCAGGGACAGACCCCAAAAGATTTTTAAATATGAGTAAAAAGCAAAGAAAAATGATCGAGTCTTTCTACATAGAGAAAGAGTGGGTATCCAACCCCGAGGAAGTTAACAGCAGAGAGCCAGCAGATAACAGCCTAAAGGGGAACAATTCCTGCCCCCCCATCACATAACTCTCTCCTAGAAGAGCCTATTAAAAATTAAGAGAGTTTGAAGAAAAATGGGGAAAGGAAAGAGAAGCTATGATAGAGAATAACAACGTTCTGAAATTGGAGTTGGAAAAAAATAAAGAATTCACAGGAGATACAGGGAAACAAAATTTGTGAATTAGAAAAGGTTAAAAAATCACAGGAAAGTAGGATTTCTGAATTGGAAAAGATATAAAAGTCTCAAGAAAATAGGATTTCTAAATTGGAAAAAGAAAATAATTCTCTAAAAAAAATTAGGGAAATGAAAAAAATTCAATAGAGCAAAATAATTCATTTAAAAACTCAATTGGGCATATACAAAAAGAACTAAAAACTGTGAATGAAGAAAATAACTCCTTAAAAATCAGGATGGAACAAATAGAGAACCCAAGAATCAGTCAAACAAAACAAAACAAAACAAAACAAAACAAAACAAAAAAAAAAAAGAAAAGCTGGAGAATAACGTCAAATATTTACGGGGAAAATCTATATATCTAGAAAATAGATCTAGGAGAGATAATCTGAGAATCATTGGACTTCCTGAAAACTATGACCAAAAAAAGAGCCTAGATTCTATTTTACAGGAAATCATCAAAGAGAACTGTCCAGAGATAACAGAAACAGAAGGGAAAATAGACATCGAAAGAATTCATCGAACTCCTTCTGAAATAGGCCCTAAAAAAAGAACACCACGGAATATTGTAGCTAAGCTGCAGAATTACCACACAAAGGAGAAAACCTTGCAAGCAGCTAGAAAAAAACAATTTAAATACCAAGGTGCCACAAAAAGGGTCACACAAGATCTGGCTGCCTCCACATTAAAAGATAGAAGGGCCTGGAACCTGATATTCTGAAAGGCAAAAGATCAAGGATTGCAACCAAGAATAAACTACTCAGCTAAGTTTAGCATCTTTTTCCATGGAAGAAGATGGTCATTCAATGAAATAGAGGAATTCCATATGTTTCTAAGAAAAAAACGAGACTTAAACAAAAAATTTGATCTACATCCACAAGACTGAAGAGAAACAGAAAAGGGTACACAGAACCCTTGAGAACTGTATCTCTGTTGTGGATATATAGAAAGTATGCATGGATAATTTGATTTTACTGATATAAAAAAGGGGGGTGTGGTAAAGGGAAGGGGGTGATAAAAAAAGGGGAAGGAGTGATAAAAAAAGGGAAACTACATCCCAGGAAGAGGCATAGAAAATACACAATATCTGAGGGAACTTAGAGAGGGGGAGAAACACTGTGTGAATCTTACTCTCATCAAAAGAGGCTCAAAGAGTAAATAATTGACATATTTGTTTTTTCAGAGAATTCTCTCTCACTTCATTAAAAGGGGGGAGAGGAAAAGGGAAAAGGAAAAGGGGAATAAGGGAAGGGACATGAAAGGAGGGGGGAGGGATACTAAAAAAAGAGAGGGATGCACGTCACAAGTGGGGTCTATAAATTAAATGTCGGGGAAGGGGTTCAGGGGGAGTAAAGGGAAAAAGAATAATCTTTATGGGGATAATACGATGGCATGAAATACAGAATTAGTAATTTTAACTGTAAATGTGAATGGGAAGAACGCTTCCATCAAACAGAAACGGATAGCAGAATGGATCAAAAGTCAGAACCCTACAATATGTTGTTTATAGGAAACACACTTAAAGCAGGGAGATACAGAGTCAAGGTAAAAGGTTGGAGCAAAATCTATTATGCTTAAGGTAAAGCCAAAAAAGCAGGGGTAGCTATCCTTATCTCAGATCAAGCAAAAGCAGAAGTTGATCTAATTAAAAGAGATAAGGAAGGAAACTATAACCTGCTGAAAGATAGCATAAATAATGAAGCCATGTCAATACTAAACATATATGCACCAAGTGGTATAGCATCTAACTTTCTAAAGTAAAAGTTAAGAGAACTGCAAGAAGAAATAGACAGTAAAACTATAATAGTGGGAGATCTCAACCTTGCACTCTCAGATTTAGACAAATCAAACCACAAAACAAATAAGAAAGAAATTAAAAAAGTAAATAGAACATTAGAAAAACTAGGTATGATAGACCTTTGGAGAAAACTGAATGGCAATAGAAAGGAATATACTTTCTTCTCAGCAGTTCATGGATCCTATACAAAAATTGACCATATATTAGGACATAAAGATCTCAAAATTAATTGTAGGAAGGCAGAAATAATAAATGCCTTCTTCTCAGATCACAATGCAATAAAAGCTACATTCAGTAAGAAGTTAGGGATAAATAGACCAAAAAGTAATTGGAAACTGAATAATCTCATCTTAAAGAATGACTGGTTGAAACAGCAAATTATAGAAACAATTAATATTTTCACCCAAAATAATGACTATGATGAGACATCATAGCAAAATCTGTGGGATACAACTAAAGTGGTAATAAGGGGAAATTTTATAACTTAGAGGCTTATTTGAAGAAAATAGAGAAAGAGAAGATTAACGAATTGGGCCTGCAACTTAAAAAGGTAGAAAAAGACCAAATTAAAAACCCCCAACCAAAATTAAACTTGAAATACAAAAAATTAAAAGAAGAATTCAATAATATTGAAAGTAAAAAAAACAAAACAAAAAAAAAAAAAAAAAAAAACTATTGAATTAATAAATAAAACCAAGAGTTGGTTTTATGAAAAAGCCAATAAAATAGATAAACCTTTGGTAAATCTGATCAGAAAAAGGAAAGAGGAAAATCAAATTGTTAGTCTTACAAATGAAAAGGGGGATCTTTCCACCAATGAAGAGGAAATTAGAGAAATAATGAATTACTTTGCCCAACTTCATGCCAATAAATTTGATAACTTAAGTGAAATGGATGACTTCCTCCAAAAATATAGGCTTCCTAGATTGACAGAGGAGGAAATAAATTGCTTAAATAGCCCCATTTCAGAAAAAAGAAATAGAACAAACTATTAATCAACTCCCCAGGAAAAAATCCCCTGGACCAGATGGATTTACATGTGAATTCTACCAAACATTTAAAGAACAATTAGCCCCAATGCTATATAAACTATTTGAAAAAATAGGGGATGAAGGAGTCCTACCAAACTCCTTTTATGACACAGACATGGTACTGATACCTAAACCAGGTCGATCAAAAACTGAGAAAGAAAATTATAGACCAATTTTCTTAATTAATATTGATGCTAAAATCTTAAATAAGATATTAGCAAAAAGACTTCAGAAAATCATCCCCAGGATAATACACTATGATCAAGTAGGATTTATACCAGGAATGCAGGGCTGGTTTAATATTAGGAAAACTATTAGTATAATTGACCATATTAATAATCAAATTAATAAAAACCATATGATCATCTCAAGAGATGCAGAAAAAAGCATTTGATAAAATCCAACATCCATTGCTGCTAAAAACTCTTGAGAGTATAGGAATAAATGGACTATTCCTTAGAATAATCAGAAGCATATATTTACGACAGTTAGTCAGCATTATATGCAATAGAAATAAACTAGAACCTTTCCCAGTAAGATCAGGAGTCAAACAAGGTTGCCCACTATCACCATTACTATTCAATATAGTACTAGAAATGCTAGCCTCAGCAATAAGAGCCGAGAAAGACATTCAAGGAATTAGAGTAAGAAATGAGGAAATCAAACTATCACTCTTTGCAGATGACATGATGGTATACTTAGAGAACCCCAAAGGCTCTGCTAAAAAGCTATTATAAATAATTCAGAATTTTAGCAAAGTGGCAGGATACAAAATAAATCCACATAAATCCTCAGCATTTTTATATATCACCAATAAAATGCAACATCAAGAGATACAAAGAGAAATTCCATTCCGAACAAATGTTGAGAGTATAAAGTATTTGGGAATCCATCTACTAAAGAATAGTCAGGAATTATATGAGAAAAATTGCAAAACACTTGCCACAAAAATAACGTCAGATTTAAATAATTGGAAAGACATTCAGTGCTCTTGGATAGGCCGAGTGAATATAATAAAGATGACAATACTCCCCAAACTAATCTATTTATTTAGTGCTATACCAATCAGACTCCCAAGAAACTATTTTAATGACCTAGAAAAAATAACAATAAAATTCATATAGAAGAATAAAAGGTTGAGGATTGCAAGGGAACTAATGAAAAAAAAGTCAGAGTAAGGTCGTCTAAGTGTACCTGATCTAAAGCTATATTATATAGCAGCAGTCACCAAAACCATTTGGTATTGGCTAAGAAATAGACCGGTAGATCAGTGGAACAGATTAGATATAAAGGATAAAAAAGGGTACATCTATAGCAATCTAATCTTTGACAAACCCAAAGATACCAACATTAGGGATAAAAATTCATTATTTGAAAAAAACTGTTGGGAAAACTGGAAATTAGTATGGCAGAAATTAGATATGGACCCACACTTAACACCATATACCAAGATAAGATCAAAATGGGTCCATGATTTAGGCATAAAGAATGAGATCATAAATAGATTAGAGGAACAGAGAATAGTCTACCTTTCAGACCTGTGAAGGAGGAAGGAATTTATGACCAGAGGAGAACTAGAGATCATTATTGATCACAAAATAGAAGATTTTGATTACGTCAAACTAAAAAGTTTCTGTACAAACAATACTAATGCAAACAAGATTAGAAAGGAAGTAACAAATTGGGAAAATATTTTTAAAGTTAAAGGTTCTGACAAAGGTCTCATTTCCAAAATATATAGAGAACTGACCTTAATTTATAAGAAATCAAACCATTCTCCAATTGATAAATGGTCAAAGGATATGAACAGACAATTCTCAGATGATGAAATTGAAACTATATCACTCATATGAAAGAGTGTTCCAAATCACTACTGATCAGAAAAATGCAAATTAAGACAACTCTGAGATACCACTACACACCTATCAGATTGGCTAAGATGACAAGAACAAATAGTGATGAATGTTGGAGGGGATGTGGGAAAATTGGGACACTGATACTTTGTTGGTGGAGTTGTGAAAGAATCCAGCCATTCTGGCGAGCAATTTGGAACTATGCCATAAAAGTTATCAAACAGTGCATACCCTTTGACCCAGCATTGCTGTTATTGGGCTTATATCTCAAAAAAATACTAAAGAGAAGAAAGGGACCTGTATGTGCCAAAATGTTTGTGGCAGCTCTTTTTGTTGTAGCTAGAAACTGGAAGATGAATGTATGTCCATCAATTGGAGAATGGTTGGGTAAATTATGGTATATGAAGGTTATGGAATATTATTTCTCTGTAAAAAATGACCAGTAGGTGGAATACAGAGAGGCTTGGAGAGACTTACATCAACTGATGCTGAGTGAAATGAATAGAGCCAGAAGATTGCTGTACACTTCAATGCTGTATGAGGATGTATTCTTATGGAAGTGAATATCTTCAACATAAAGAAGATCCAATTCACTTCCAGTTTATCAATGATGGACAGAAATAACTACACCCAGAGAAGGAACACTGGGAAGTGAATGTAAATTGTTAGCACTACTGTCTATCTACCCAGGTTACTTATACCTTCAGAATCTAATACTTAATGTACAACAAGAAAATGGTATTTACACACATATATTATGTCTAGGTTATATTGTAACACATGTAAAATGTATGGTATTGCCTGTCATCAGGGGGAGGGAGTGAAAGGAGGGTGGGATAATTTGGAAACAATGAATACAAGGGATAATGTTATAAAAAAATTGCTCATGCATATATACTGTGGAAAAAATTCTAAATAAATAAAAATAAAATAAAATAAAATAAAATAATGAAAAATAAGTTAAATGCAGTCATCAAAGATATCTTGTGGAACTTATCCTAGCATAGATTTATTATTGAACAAGCCTTCCTTTGCTATCTGCATTAGTCAAGAAAAAATGTGAGTATGTTCTCTCATTAGGCAATTTTATCACATGTGGGATGACCAGAATAACAAATATCTTGTTGTATTTCCATGACTTTAATTTCTTCAGCTCTATGCCTTGGTAACTTTTCAGTTCATGTATCAAAAAAAAAGTACCTAATAAGCTCTTAGTTACAAACTAATTGCAGATAATGAACATGTAGAATAGTAAGAAAAAACACACTAAAAATATTGCTCTTTAACATAGAAATGAGTGCTTCAAATTATTCCATGCAAATCACTGGTCATGGTATTGTGGAAATGTAAAATTTTGATAAATTTTCTTCTCTTTTTTCAATTGAGGAAAAAAAAAACATTATAATTCTACAATTAACAAACAATCATTTATCAAAGATGGCAAGAATAGCTTATTCTTAAAATTTCACATGCAAAACACCAGGAAGTGACCTGAAGTTACCAAGATTCTCCAGGCCAGTATAGCTAAAATGAAAGTCTAGATAATTCTATCAAGAGTTAGAGTGAAAAACAAAACAAATCAAAATAAAGTAAACAAAAGCAACAAACAGATTCATCAGGTAAGAGCTAGCCTAAGAACAGAAGTGGTTATCACCAAAATGTGTGTGTGTGTGTGTTTATGTGATACCATAAAAACACATGAAAAAGACCAAACCATGCACCATATCTAAGACAGGTATATTTCCTTTCCACTTTTAAAGTATTGATGGGAACATCCAGAGAAAGAACTATGGAGCCTTAAGGCAAATTGAAGCATACTATTTTCAAACTATTTGTTTTTTCCTTTCTCATGATATTTTCCTTTTGTTCTGATTCTTCTTTCACAATGTGACTAATGTGGAAATATGTTTAATATAATTGCGTATGTATAACTTCTATCCAATTGTTTGCCAGTTTGAGGAGAGGGAAGAAGAGACAGGGAGAAGAAAAACTGGAACTAAAAGCTTTATAAAAGTAAATATTGAAAATCATCTTTATATATAATTAACAAAAATACTGTTAAGTGAAAAAATGAAGTATTCGTGGGATGTTACATAAATAGTGACAGAGTATACATTTCTTTATTTTTAATGAGCATAGCTTTAAATGAAGGCACTTTTAAGGTGTTGTCTTTGTCTAAGGACCAATACATTTACATATTGTTTGAGAAAATGAACCATATCCATATTGATTATCTCAAAATAAATTAAAGCAAAAAGCAAATACAGTTACATGGAATGATGACTTATATTTTCTCCATCGTGTAAGGAATAAAGATTTTGAGGGTCTTATTGGGGTTGGTCAGAATTGCTTCAGAAGTCATATATCATCAGTAGAAAAAAATGTTAGTGTGGAAAATAATCTGAGAAATTTCCTAAATGTAGTAGAATTAAATCTCTTATATCCACGCCAAAATAAATTTCAAAGGCAGATGACATTAAAGTAATAAATATTTTACAAAGGATTCTCTAAATGAAACCTCCTAATAACCTAACACTAATAGTGCAAAATAAATGTGCAATAAACATAATTTTAAAAGGAACTCCAATTCACACAACATGTATTCAGACTATTTTAATACCTCAGCACAATGCTAAACTGGAGATACTAAGACAAAACAAAATATCCCCTTTACTCAAGACAGTTTCATTCTATCAGAATGATACATGTACAGAGATTAAATATAGATAAATAGATAAATTTAAGATAAGTAGATAAACATATATCAATGTTTTTTTAAATATGATGTATATGTGTATATATGTATGTACACATAAAGGTGTATATGTATATATATATATATATATATATATATATATATATATATATATATATATATATATATATATATATATATATATATATATATATATATATATATATATATATAAACTGGATCAAAAAAGAGCTCTAAAAACTGTGGGAATGATAAAAGACTTCCTAGAGGAGGAAGTTAATAGTTTGAAAGAAAGTGAGGATTCAAAGCAGTAGACTTTAAGAATAAGCATATTCTAAGGAGAGAAAATTAATTAAGTGAACACTCCATGTGGAGTTTCTTCTTGCATTTCTCTTACATTATCATCCTTCTCATCTTTATCACTGCTCAAAACTCTTTCTTCTATACATTTAAAATATTTTAAGAATCAGAAAATGCTTTATTATTTTTATTATATCTGCATTATTATAGATGCGTTTCACCCTCCCACAAAAAATGATGTCAGTATCTGATCATAGCAGTGATCATTTTATACTTTGTCACTTTCCTTTGAAGTTGTATAATAGCTTGCTGCTGTTTCCTATCTAGTTTAATTTTACATTTTTCCCCAGACATCTGAAAAATTTTTGTGCTTCTTTTGTTCTGAGTTCTATCGATTGTGTTTAGGACAGTTTATCATAGCGCTATGACCTGAATAAAATATTTGGCAGAAAAATTACTCTATTTTAGTTTGTAGTTATTAAAGTTAAAGAACTATTTAAACTGTTATAATTTAGTAAGGATCTTAAAGCACAATTATGAATTGTAAGGTTCATTTTTACTTTTACTTTTCCCCCTTTCACGGGACCATATTATCTTATTTGCTATCTTTATGTACTTTTTCATTTCTTAGGACTTCTTCTAAAAACACCCTATGTAGAGGTCAGTTCTCATGGATTGTGCTCAAGCATTCCCCCCCTCCTCCTATGTTAAATTCTTTTAATATTCATTACACCTCTTATATCATGGTATTCTCCATATCTGATTAGATAATATAAGAAATTAATTTAACCTGATGGTTTTCAATTTAATATTATAAAAATACATTTATTTTAAATGCTCGAAATCACTCCTGATTAGAGAAATGCAAATCAAGACAATTCTGGCAATTCAAACATTTGACACTGAAAGAGCATGGCTAATAAGAGCTATAAGAGATTGCTGGTTTAGCCCTTAACAAGTTAAGTTCCTTATTTGTCTATTAGAACACTCAATTAATCTTTAACAAAGTTTCCTTGTTACTCACGGTTATTTCTGTGTCAGAAAGTCTTTTCCACTAGAATCTGAATGGGAGGTTTTTCCACTGGAATCAGGATTGTGTCTGTCCCTGTTCGGGCGCCAAATTGCAATGGTCAATTCAAGGCAAATCAACACACTTCTTAGATTGGCTAAGATAACAGGAAAAGATAATGCTAAATGTTGGAAGGAATGTGGGAAAAGTATAACATTAATATACTGCTGGTGGCAATTTGGAATTATGTCCAAGGGGCTATGAACTGCCTACTCTTTGGTCTAGCAGTCTCACTCCTGGATCTGTATCACAAAGAGATAATAATAAAGGCAAAAGGACCCACATGTGAAAAAAATGTAATATCTCTTTTTATAGTGTCAAGGAATTGAAAAGGAATGGATACCATCAGTTGGTGAATCATTGAATAAGTTATGGTATAGATATAAGAAATAATGAGCTCATTGATTTCAAAAAAGTCTAGAAGGACCTACATGAACTGATACTGAGTGAAATGAACAGAATCAAAAGAACATTGTATATAGTAACAACAAAATTATGTGATTATCAACTGTGATGGATTTAGTTCCTCTTAACAATATGATAATTCAAGTCAATTGCAATAGACTTAAGATACACTTAATCATCTATACACAGAAGTCTGTCTAATTGTTTTTGTTTGTTTGTTTTATTTTGCTCCATGAAATGTTGAATTATATGCATTTTAGCTGATACCAATATATGTCTCTTAACTGAAATGTAAAACACTTCCAATTTTATTTGTATATATCACTGCTAGAAGATACAGTCCCCCAATACTAACTTTAATCTTTATATCTGTTCAATTACTTAGTACAATTCCCTTATACAATGGCTACAACTAAAATGATGAAATTGAGGTTCTTAATTTTTATAATCAAACTAATAGTATTGATTGATGTGATTTCTTTCATATACTGCTCATCAATTATCCTTAACACTCAATATGTCTCAAAAGCTTGCTATCTCTTTGAGACATTTGTATCATCAAATGTGAGTGATAAATAATACTGCCACATAAGATTTTGATAGCTGCTACAGTTGGACAGTGAAATATCACATAAAAGGTTAATTAGAATTTGGATATGTTGTATTTGTTGATGGTTGAATAGAATATACACAGAGGATTTTTGCCTGCTTCTGTTGACCAAACATGCCTGACTGAATGTGAAAGTTCCTTGATACTTTAAGATGATGAATATGATAGAAAGAGTTCATAAATCAATGAAGATTTCAAAAAGAATGCCATATTCAGTGCTCTTTTTCCTTCTGCCTATCATGCCTATATCATGATGATTCTGGATTTTTCCAGGGAGTGATAAATGGGTGTCTGTGTGTTTTATTTTATTTTTATACTGTCAGTATATGCTGTCTTGGGAACATGGCACATAGAGTACATATGCTGTGTAGGCAGACTGGAAACTGGGATTTGAACTGTCTCTCTTTTGAATTTTTTTTTCCTTCTCAAATCTTAGTTGAATGAACATCTTTCACAAGATGGATATATCAAGGATTTTTGGTGAATTGATGAATTTCAAATATCTAGTAGTTTTGTACATTGTTTAAGTAAGGACTTAAGACAAAGGAATTGTTGTAGCCTGCTCCTTCAATCTCCATGCAGATGATTCTTTCCATGGTGACTCACCAAAAGACAGAGACTTTTAGGATTAGGAGAAATTTGGATCTGTCAGGCTTTCTTTTGATAATAAGAAATAAATACCTGTCCCATCTAATTTATATTGTATGTGAATACATTTTTACTCTCTAATTTCAAGACATGCTAAACATCATTCATAAAGCTTATGTTTTAAAATAACATATTCTTTAGTAGCTTTGAATTATGTACATCTTTCTAGAGCAGAGAATCTAGGGACATGCGATAGGTATAGTGCTTCAGATAATTGGGTTTAGCCTTATTCCTTGATGTTAAGTATATAACTTTAAAATGTTTTAAATATAAATCAGATGTTGGGAAGAATTAGGAAATGACAATTAGAACAACATTAACTTAATCAATTTTAAGAACATCATTTTTAACAGCTTCAATATGAAAAGTATTTCATATTGTAAAATGTATTTTAAATTCTAGATCTTTCCCAGATGATTCCTCAGTGTTCCCAAGGATAGGACAACTACAGGATTGGCATGGTGCTCCAAAGGCAGTGCTTAAGGACAGTCAACAGCCAAATATCATGTACAAATCTCAGATTAAAATGTGAAGTATTAGTATAGATAATTAACAAAAACAAAAGGAATGTTTTGAATGTTTATTGTTAAAGTAAGAAGCAACCTTGGAATTTTGTTTAAAATCCTATTTATTGCAAGAAATGTTTGGACATTTTGATAGCTGAATCCATGTTATAGATAAACCATTTGGTTCTCACAAAATTACTTTCCTTTTTACTAAATTGTACAATTTTCATTTTATGTGCCAATACTCCAGTGATCATTCTGGGACTCTCACTGGTGTGGATTTTTTTGTCCCAAAATGCAAAATACTGGTTATTCATGCCTACTTGCTCTATATGATTTTTGTTTATATGTTTCCATAAATTCTCAATAGATTTTTCTCTTGGTACAGTAAAACATGAAATAATTTCTTATTCTATTTCACAGAGGACATGGGTTTTTAAAATATTTTTAAAGGTAGGAGTGATTTAAAAAAAGCCATTATGTCCTTCCTCTAAAATGATAGGCCCAAATTGTGCCTCTTAGAAAATCTATAGTTATGTAAGGATAAATTTTAGTTCAAGGTTATTTTTGAATGTATTGTCAAATAATTTTCTTGAATTCTATTTTCATTATAGTTAGAATACTTTTAATGTGTTTTCAACTACAAGTAATAGAATCTAATTTAAACCTGGTTGAAAATGATTGGTGCTTAATAAAATGAAAAGGATGACTAATAATTCAGAAATTTAAATAAAAATGAGAAAACAATGAAAAGAAAAAATATTAATTCATGGAGGTCAACCTGATATTTAGTAATCAGAAACTCAGTAACTCATTTTGATTAAGGTGACATCTTTTAAAAGATGCTACCTGACAGAGACAAAGAAGTATAAGAATGTAAAAGATGTGATTAAGACAGGATAGACAAAGGCTGTGCAAAGAATCTTAGGCCATACACTAAATTTTGAAGGAAATCTTAGTACATGTTGATAGGAACACATGATTAATCTTTAGAAATGAAGAACTGTGACTCCCTGTAATAGAAATGTGATAACAGGAGCAAAAATGATAAAAATACCTCTGTACTCAATATGAGACAGATATTTAAAATATCATTTCTAATTCTTTGTGACTATCTCAAAAGGCATGAAAAATAAAAATACCCTGATTAGAATGCAAGTAAAAAGAAAATCAAGTGAAAGACGATTTCATTCCATGTTCTCTTTTAACAACATCATCACCTTATAGATATTGATAATAAATTAATTCATTGACTAGAAACACTCCATACATACAAAAAATATGGTTTTAATGTTGTCTGTATTATTTCCCCTGAATTAAGGGGAATGTCAAAAATACTGAAAGATCTACAAATTATTTTATAAGAGGACAAGTGAAAAGGACTGGATTGCTTTACTTGAAAAAAAAAAAAAAGAAAACATATAAAGGACTAATTATAGATGATTTGTAATGAATGGAAGGAAATATTTAGCAACCTTGCTTAGGTTTATCACATATAGTTCCAAGTTGTACAATTGTCATTGACTTTTAAGCAGATACTTGATATTCATCAGAGATAGAAATAATCTATTATCTAACAATGCTTTGAATTAATAGCATCATTTATTATGAAATTTTTTCATAAGTTTCTAAGGTCAGTTTTCTTAATTAATTTGTTTCCTTTTGCAACATAAAAAGTCAGAAATTCAATGGAGGGTCTGGACCACTCCAAAAAGTTAAAGATGACTAAAAAAATAAACCCTATTTAGGGCATCCAATATCAGTGGATGTTGGTATTTACAAATCCTCAAAGCACTTCTTTATGAAAACAGAATTAAAAGCTCCCCTAAGGGAAAACTTGGAACAGAAATATTATACATGAAGTTAACTAAAAAGGTATACCTATCAGGAGAAAATGGATTTGTTTCAGCATAATTGCTTCAATACTATAATGCTATGGGAGGGATGGAATAGAAGGGTATAATGTCTGGGGTAGCTTCCTAGAGGATCTCTGAACAGACCTTGGTCTTTAAATGGAGAAGTGATGAAAGCAGGAAAGCCACCACGAGGCTAGTCAAAGATGGAGTCTGGAATCTGGAGTCCAGAGTCTGGAACCTTCTCTGTGCTTGTATCTGAGACTACTCTCTGTCTCCTCTGTGACTGGGACTCCCAGTTCTCAGTTCTCTCAGCCCTTAAAAACCTTAGTAGGATTATATTATTACAGCAACTGAGCATGTGCCAACTGTAGAACACTATAGTACCATGTTACACTAAGTATATGCCAACTAGAGTGATTACATCATTGCATCACATTAAGTATATGTTTAACTAGAGAAACCATTATCCCATCAATCACACTGAGTAGGTAGTATAAGCAGCCTGCTGTCTTTGGTTCAAGTAAACCTTTCAGGTCCTCTACAGAAGAACACACATGCATAATTTTCTCAGTTACATGTAAAAACTTATTTTTAAAACTTTGAGGTCCAGATTCTCTTCCTTCTTTCCTTCTTTCTCCTACTTCCATCATTGAGAAGGCATATGTGAAAGTATGCAAAATATTTTCATAAAAATCTTGTTGCAAAAGAAAAGCAGATACCCTTCTCTCCAACAACAGCAAAAAAAACTTTGTAGATGACTCTCTTCATCACTAAACAATTGGAACTGGTTTGAATATTCTTACTATTGAAGAGAGGCACATCTATCAGAATTGATCATCATATAGTTTTGTTTTTGATGTGTATAATGATATCCTAGTTCTCCTAATTTCACTGAGCATCGGTTCATTTAAGTCTTTTCAGGACTCTCTGAAATCATCTTGTTGGTCGGTTTTTTCAGAACATTCCATAACATTCATATACCATGATTTTTTCAGCCATTTTGGGCTGAATTGATGGGCATGCATCCAATTTCCAGTTTCTAGCCATTACAAAAATTGCTGCCACAAACATTTTTCACATATAGGTCCCTTTCCCTTCTTTAATATGTCTTTGAGATATATGCCTATTAGTAACACTGCTGAATCAAAGGGATGAACAGTTTGATAACTTTTTGAGCATAGTTCCAAATTGCTCCCCAGAATGGTTGTATTCATTCACAATTCCACCAACAATGTATCAGTGTCCCAGTTTTCCCACATATCCTCCAACATTCATTATTATCTTTTCCTGTCATCTTAGCCAATCTGAGAGTAGTATCTCAGAGTTGTATCAATTTGCAGTCTTCTGATGAATAATGACTTGGAGTACCTTTTCATATGATGAAATTGTCTATTCCTTTGACCTTTTATCCTCTGACCATTTATCAATTGGAAAATGGCTTGATTTCTTATAAATTGGAGTTAATTTTCTATATATTTTGGAGATGAGGCCTTTATGAGAACCTTTGACTATAAAAATATGTTCTCAGTTTATTGCTTTCCTTCTAATCTTGTCTGCATTAGTTTTGTTTGCATGAAACTTTTAAACTTGGTATAATCAAAAATTTTTAAAAATTTTTGATCAATAATGGTCTCTAGTTCTTCTTTGGTCACATATTCCTTCCTCCTCCATGGGTCTGAGAGATAAACTATCCTATGTTCTTCTAATTTATTTATAATCTCAAATTTTATGTTTAGATTATGAACCCATTTTGACCTTATCTTGGTGTGTGGTGTTAAGTGTGAGTCCATGCCTAGTTTCTGCCACACTAATTTCCAATTTTCCCAGCAGTTTTTGTCAAACAGTTAATTATTATCCCAAAAACTGAGGCCTTTGGGTTTGTCAAACAATTGATTGCTATAGTTATTGACCATTTTGTCCTGTGAATCCAACCTATTCCACTGATCAACTTGTCTATTTTTTAGCCAATACCAAATGATTTTGGTGACCACTGCTTTATAATATAGTTTTAGATCTGGTAAGGTAGGCCACTTTCATTTGATTTTTTTTTTTTCCATTAGTTTTCTTGAAAGTCTTGACATTTTGTTCTTCCAGCTGAATTTTGTTGTTATTTTTTCTAGGTCATTTAAATAGTTTCTTGGGAGTCTGATTGGTACTGCACTAAATAAATAGTATAGTTTAGGTAGTATTATCATCTTTATTATATTCACTCACTTATCCAAGAACACTTAATATTTTTCCAGTTATTTAAATCTGACTTTATTTGTGTGGAAAGTGTTTTATAATTTTTCTCAAATAATTCCTGACTTTCCCTTGGCAGATGGATTCCCAGATATTTTATACTATCGTCAGTAATTTTAAATGGAATTTCTTTTTGTATCTCTTACTGTTGGATTTTGTTAGTGATGTATAAGAATGCTTATGATTTATGTGAATTTATTTTGTATTCTGAAACTTTGCTAAAGTTGTGGATTTTTTCTAATAGCTTTTTAGTAGAATCTCTGGGGTTCTCTAAGTATACCATTATATCATCTGCAAAGAGTAATAATGTGGTTTCCTCATTACCTATTCTAATTCCTTTAATCTCTTTTTTTATTTCTTATTGCCAAAGCTAGCATTTCTAATATAATATTGAATAGTAATGGCAATAGTGGGCAACCTTGTTTCACTCCTGATCTTACTGGGAATGGTTCCACTTTATCACCATTACATATGATATGGTGCTTACTAATGGTTTTAAATAGATGCTCCTGACAATTTTAAGGAAAAGTCCATTTATTCCTATACTCTCTAGTGTTTGCAATAAGAATGAGTTTTGTATTTTATCAAATTTTTTTTCTGCATCTATTGAGCTAATTATAGGGCTTTTGCTAATTTGATTATTGACACAGTCCATTATGATAATAATTTATCTATATGTGGAGGGAATATATATCCCACATTCCTGGTATAAATGATATTTGGTCATTGTGTATTATTCTGCAGATTATTTTCTGTAATCTTTTTGCTAATATTTTATTTAATATTTTTGCATCAATATTCATTAGGGAGATTGGTCTATAATTTTATTTTTCTGCTTTTGTCCTACCTGTTTTAGGTATCAGTATCATGTCTGTGACATAAAAGAAATGTGGTAGGACTTTATTCTCTATTTTTTTTTAAGTTTATATATCATTGGAGTTAATTGTTCTTTAAATGTTTGGTAAAATTCACGTGTAAATCCATCTGGACCTGGGAATTTTTTCTTAGTTAGTTTATTAATAACTTGTTCTATTTCTTTTTTCTAAAATGGTACTGCTTAAGCAATTTACTTCTTTCTCTGATAATTTGGGCAACCTATATTTTTGAAGGCATTCATCCATTTAATTTAGGTTATCAAATTTATTGACATAAAGTTCATCAAACTAACTACTAATTATTGCTCTAATTTCCTTTACATTGGTAGAAAGTTCACAGAGGAATATTATTGCCAAATAATGAAACCCCCAAATCAAACACAAACTTTTGTAAGAAACAAGAAGAAAACACTTAAAATATGTTGGAGTTACAGTTGAAATTGTATAAAACTTGTGGGCAGATAGCAGAGAAGCCAGACAGAAGTTTTTAAGCTCTTTGTCATTCCGTTTCTACCAACTATTTAATTCAGCCTTAAAAATAGCTCTTGACTGGTAAAACCCATGAAAACTGGAAGTACAAAAACTTACAAGGGGAAGAGAATCTGTAATATTGCCAGAAAAGGTTTGACAGGAGGTGGTGGGAGTAGACCAATGCAATCAGGGATAGAAACGGGAGCAGGGTGGCCTCTGTGGTTGGAAGGTTTACATAGAGCTCTCTGCCATAGCCTGATTACTTTGCTTCAGTGGTGGAGTAGTGGACCAGCAGAGAAGTTGGAGCCTGGGGTAATGGGTACTCTGAGGGACACCAAAGCCTGAGAGGATCTGGCTGCACCCACCCAGGACCAGAAGTGACTCAGTGCAGACCATAGCACAGATCTTTGTGGCATTCTGCAGCAAGGGGCTCTTGTTGGGGAGCAGTTACACATAGCAGGGACATAGCTCAGGGCAGCCTCTCATCTGAACAGTGAGTGGTTCAGCCTGGGGTAGTGGAATTTCCTCAGCTTGACTGTGCTCCCCAGGCACAGACACCTCCGGGTGCAGTGATGGATAGGACTACTACTAATACTCAAAGCAGGAGGTTTTTTTGGGAGGGCAGTGATACCTTTGCTCTTTAACCTCTAGCCACAAGGCGGTCACTAATCCTCACAGTGAGGCTCCTCGAAGGGCACTTAAACAGCCCTGGACATGATACCCAGGTATACTCACTTCCACATGGAGCTCTTCCCAGAGCCCTCTTGCAGCTTGGCTGTTCTTTGTAGCCCATTGAGAGGACAGATATTGTTCATATATCATCCTTGCTCTGCAGAGGAAGCTGATAACCTCCTTGCACTGAAGGCAGACCCTGAAGGCTTTAAAAAAATGAGTAAAAAAATTAAGAAAAGATTGACAGCTTCTATGCATAAAAAGAGCTGGTTTCCAAACCTGAGGAGACTAACAGCACACAGCCTCTAGACAATATCCCAAATGATGCTCTCCTAGAAGAAAACTTTGATTATATCAAATTGAAAAGTTTTTGTACAAATAAAACTAATGCATATAAGATTAGAAGGGAAACAATAAACTGGGAAAACATTTTTTACAGTCAAAGGTTCAGATAAAGGTCTCATTTCCAAAATATATAGAGAATTGACTCTAATTTATAAGAGATCAAGCCAATCTCCAATTGACAAATGGTCAAAGGCTATGAACAGACAGTTCTTGGATGAAGAAATTGAAACTATTTCTAGTCATATGAATGCTCCAAATCATTATTAATCAGAGAAACAGAAATTAAGACAACTCTGAGATACCACTACACACCTGTCAGATTGGCTAGAATGACAAGGAAAGGTGATATAGAATGTTGGAGGGGATGCGGGAAAACAGGGACACTGATACATTGTTGGTGGAGTTGTGAATACATCCAGCCATTCTGGAGAGCAATTTGGAACTATGCTCAAAAAGTTATTAAACTGTGCATATCCTTTGACCTAGCAGCATTGCTACTGGGTTTGAATCCCAAAGAGATCTTAAAGAAGGGAAAGGGACCTGTATGTCCAAGCCCTCTTTATGGTGGCCAGACACTGGAAACTACGTAGATGCTCATCAATTGGAGATTGTCTGAATAAATTGTGGTATGTGAATATTATGGAATATTATTGTTCTGTAAGAAATGACCAACATGGCAGCCAGGTGGCACAGTGGATAGAGCATCAGCCCTGAAGTCAGGAGGGACCTGAGTTTAAGTCTGGCCTCAGACACTTAACACTTCCTGGCTGTGTGACCCTGGGCAAGTCACTTAACCCCAATTGCCTTAGCAAAAAAAAAAAATTAAAAAAAAGAAAGAAATGACCAACAGAATGATTTCAGAAAGACATGAACTGATGCTAAGTGAAATGTGCAGGACAAGGAAATAGTTGTATACTTCAACAACAATACTATATGATAACCTATTCTGATGTAGACATTTTCAACAATGAAATGAACTCATTCCAGTAGAGTGATAATGAACTGAACCCAGCTACACCTAGCAAAATAACTTTAGGAGATGATTATGAACCACTACATAAAAGTCCCAGTCCCTCTACTTTTGTCCACCTGCATTTTGGATTTCCTTCACAGGCTAATTGTACACTATTTCAAAGTACGATTCTTTTTGTACAGCAAAAGACTGTTTGGACATGTGTACATATATTGTATTTAATTTATACTCTAACATATTTAACATGTATAGGTCAACCTGCCATCTGGGGGGGAGGAAGGGAAAAATTAGAACAAAAAGTTTGACAATTGTCAATATTGTAAAAATGCTCATGGATATATCTGGTAAATAAAAATTTTATACATATATATATATATATATATATATATATATATATATATATATATATATATATATATATATATATATATATATATGAGAAATTGTACAAAACTTAGCAGCCACAATAAAGGCTTGGAGTCATGTCTACTGATAATCAAAAGAAGTAGGCCTGCTGCCAAAATTATCATATTGACCAAAATTAGCTATACTTTTGAATGAGAAAAAATGTCCTCAGTCTTATTCCCTATGAAAAATATGCCTTTTAGATTCTTTCTTCCTATGATGTATCAGACTGCCATAATAATACCAATAAACAAACAAATAAATGAACAGAAAAACAAACAAAATGAAACTAATCTCTTTTCAATCAGTAATTTTAATGTCAGTTGACTTGTCAATGGCTTTCTATGTAAGATTAAATTGTCCATCACATAAAGTTCTCTTGGAAAATACAAAAGGAAGCTTTCAAGAATCAGGGAAGTTTTCATGTACAAGGAGGGTACAACTGAAATTAGTCATGAAGAAAAGCAAACAAACAAATAAATAAACAGGAGATATAGTGAAAGTCTGACTTCTATATATAGTGATGACCATAAGAATATTTATTAGGATATAGGAAACATAAAAAGGAGTAACACAAACTAACATTGACAAAGATGATAGGAAAAAGAATTGATATGACCTTATTGTCAGGCTGAAGAGTTTATATTTATTCTAGAGATAAAATACTAGGGAGCCAAGGAAAATATTTTAGTAAAAGATGATGTAGTTATTTACAGCAAGAAAAGAAAATGTATAAATAAGAACACTGAAGACTTAAACATGGTAAACTAATGGAAAAATCCATGTGAATGAATGGATGGAGAAAAATAGATATGAAGATTTTAAAACTGACAAGTTTAGCAACAATGCGTACATTGAAACAGAGAGCAGTGTAAAAGATAAGTCTAAGATTGTATGGTTAAGTAGCTAAAGAGACAGTTGTAGAAATTGGGGAATGGCTTAAAATGGAAGGGAAAATTTGTAAAAAATGTTTCATCTTACATGAAACTCATGAAAAGAATGATCTGATCTGACTTTTCATTCTTCTTGGACTGTTTTTTGCCCTACACCCCAAACTATATTAATGCTCATGGATTCTTTTAATTCATTAAAGATTATTTTCCCTAGAATTATAAATTATCACCCACAAAATGACATGTTAAATGATACTATTTTATGCTATGAAGTCTTCTTATATGTTATCTGTGATGTAGGTTATTTTTGTTCAATCTTTCAACTGTTCAACTTTTTGTGACTCTATGTAACACAGTATGCCAATGATATCCATAGTATTTATTGGGCAAATATACTGGAGTGGTTTATTGTTACTTTCTCCAATAGATTAAAACAAATTGAGATTAAGTGATTGAGCTAGGATCACATAGCTGGGAAATACTTGATTCCAAATTTGAACTCAGATCTCTCTGAATTCAGGCCCAGCATTCTATTTGCTGAGTCATTTTGCTTCTGCCAATTGTACATACACACCTGATATAAATTACTCCTAAGAAAAATTGTTATTAAAATGCATGAAGTGCAAAGTGGTAAAAATAAAAAAAATCAATAAAAATCCAATATATAATCAAATATGTAAAAGAAGAAATATATATTCTTACTATATACATTTTTAAAGTTTATTATTCCATTCTACATTTTGAAAACTATAATTATATATTTTAGACATACTTATTTTGAACATTAAGCATATGTATTTTAAACATTTGAAATACAAATTAGGCACTAAATTATTTTAAATTGATTCATAGTTAACTCTAGCATTAATGTATAACCTCAAATTTTATTTTGAATTATCAGTAAAATCACTAATTTAAAAGTATTGGTAAGTTGACAGTTTCATTGAAATATTTAAAGTTACTTATGTGTGGATTCTTAATGATCATGTCAATTTATTTTTAGTATAAAAACTTTACACTTTAGACAGATTAAATTTATTCTATAATTATTGTGTCACAGTTTTATATTATACAGATGTATGAGGTACCTCAATCATAGTTTCATATCCTATAAGTAGGAATATGAGGTAGGAATTAATCCCATGAATGCCTGACCTAGTCTGGCTATCGATGCATTCATTAACCATGATACCATTGGCCTGAGAAGACTTTTAACAAAATTTAAAAGAAAACTTGTGAAGTACACAGAATAATGCTATATAAAACATATAACAGGAAAAATAAACACCACAGTCAGAAGTGTTATAGAAAGTGTCCTTTCATTCCATTTGAAGATACTTTACAAGCATGCCAATACTACTTTCTTATTTTCTAGCAAATTTATTTACTTTTAATACACATTGCTTTAATCCTATTGGGAGAGAAAAATCAGAGCAAAATGTAAAAACCATGGGAGAGATTAAAAAAAAAAAAAAAACAGAAAAAGGTGAACATAACATGTATAGATTTACATTTTGTCCTTAATTGTTTTTCAGGATGCAGATTGCATCTTTTATCCAAAATTTATTGGGATTGCTTTGGATCACTGAACCACTGAGAAGTGTTTCATAGTTAATCACCACTCATTCTTGTTGTTATTGTATACAATGTATTACTGTTAATCCTTGTTTCACTCAGCATCACTTCATGTAAATCTTTCCAGGTCTTTCTAAAATCATGTTGTTCATCATTTTTTTTAAGAGAATAAAACTATTCTATTATCTTCTTATGCCATCCCCTAATAGAAGGGCAGCTACCCTTTTCCAATTCTTTGCTAGCACAAAAAGAGCTGTTACACATAGTTTTACACATGTAAGTTCTATTTCTTCCTTTATCATTTCTTGGGATACAGACCCAGGAATTGTACTGCTGGATTAAAGGGTATACATAGTTTTATAGTCCCTTGAGCATAGTTACGGATTGTTCTTTCAAATGGTTGAATCAGTGCATTCCATCAGCAATGCATTAGTGTCCCACATCCCCTCTAACATTTATCATCTTTTTCTGTCATATTAGCCAATCACAAGGTGAGAGATGGCACTTCAAAATTGTTTTAATTTACATTTCTCTAATCAGTAGTGACTTAGAGTATTTTTTTTTTTTTCACATAACTACAAATGTGCCTTCTTCTCGGACCACAATGCAATAAAAGCTACATTCAGTAAAAAGAAAAAGTTAGGGATAAATAGACCAAAAAGTAATTGGAAATTGAATAATCTCATCTTAAAGAATTACTGGGTGAAAGAGCAAATTATAGAAACAATTAATAATTTCACCCAAGATAATGACAATGATGAGACATCATACCAAAATCTGTGGGATGCAGCTAAAGCAGTAATAAGGGGAAATTTTATATCTTTAGAGGTTTATTTGAAGAAAATAGAGAAAGAGAAGATTAACAAATTGGGCTTACAACTTAAAAGGCTAGAAAAAGACCAAATTAAAAACCCCCAACAAAAAATTAAACTTGAAATACAAAAATTAAAAGGAGAAATCAAAATATTGAAAGTAAAAAAAAAAAACAAACTATTGAATTAATAAATAAAACCAAGAGTTGGTTTTATGAAAAAGTCAATAAAATAGATAAACCTTTGGTAAATCTGATCAGAAAAAAGAAAGAGGAAAATCAAATTGTTAGTCTTACAAATGAAAAGGGGGATCTTTCCACCAATGAAGAGGAAATTAGAGAAATAATAAGGAGTTACTTTGCCCAACTTTATGCCAATAAATTTGATAACTTAAGTGAAATGGATGACTTCCTGCAAAAATATAGGCTTCCTAGATTAACAGAGGAGGAAATAAATTGCTTAAATAGTCCCATTTCAGAAAAAGAAATAAAACAAGCTATTAATCAACTCCCCAGGAAAAAATCCCCAGGACCAGATGGATTTACATGTGAATTCTACCAAACATTTAAAGAACAATTAGCCCCAATTCTATATAAACTATTTGAAAAAATAGGGAATGGAGGAGTCCTACCAAACTCCTTTTATGACACAGACATGGTAGTGATACCTAAACCAGGTCGATCAAAAACTGAGAAAGAAAACTATAGACCAATTTCCTTAATGAATATTGATGCTAAAATCTTAAATAAGATATTAGCAAAAAGATTTCAGAAAATCATCCCCAGGATAATACACTATGATCAAGTAGGATTCATACCAGGAATGCAGGGCTGGTTTAATATTAGGAAAACTATTAGTATAATTGACCATATTAATAATCAAATTAATAAAAACCATATGATCATCTCAATAGATGCAGAAAAAGCATTTGACAAAATCCAACATCCATTCCTACTAAAAACTCTTGAGAGTATAGGAATAAATGGATTATTCCTTAGAATAATCAGAAGCATATATTTAAGACCTTCAGTAAGCATAATATACAATAGAAATAAACTGCAACCTTTCCCAGTAAGATCAGGAGTGAAACAAGGTTGCCCACTATCACCATTACTATTCGATATAGTACTAGCCTCGGCAATGAGAGCCGAGAAAGAGATTGAAGGAATTAGAGTAGGAAATGAGGAAATCAAACTATCACTCTTTGCAGATGACATGATGGTATACTTAGAGAACCCCAAAGACTCTGCTAAAAAGCTATTAGAAATAATTCAGAATTTTAGCAAAGTGGCAGGATACAAAATAAATCCACATAAATCCTCAGCATTCTTATGTATCACCAACAAAATGCAACAGCAAGAGATACAAAGAGAAATTCCATTCCAAACAAATGTTGAGAGTATAAAGTATTTGGGAATCCATCTACCAAAGAATAGTCAGGAATTATATGAGAAAAATTACAAAACACTTGCCACAAAAATAAAATCAGATTTAAATAATTGGAAAGACATTCAATGCTCTTGGATAGGCCGAGCAAATATAATAAAGATGACAATACTCCCCAAACTAATCTATTTATTTAGTGCTATACCAATCAGACTCCCAAGAAACTATTTCAATGACCTAGAAAAAATAACAACAAAATTCATATGGAACAATAAAAGGTCGAGAATTGCAAGGGAACTAATGAAAAAAAAAACTCAGAGGAAGGTGGTCTAAGTGTACCTGATCTAAAGCTATATTATATAGCAGCAGTCACCAAAACCATTTGGTACTGGCTAAGAAATAGACCGGTAGATCAGTGGAACAGATTAGATACAAAGGACAAAAAAGGGTACATCTATAGCAATCTAATCTTTGACAAATCCAAAGATACCAACATTAGGGACAAAAATTCATTATTCGGAAAAAACTGTTGGGAAAACTGGAAATTAGTATGGCAGAAATTAGATATGGATCCACACTTAACACCATATACCAAGATAAGATCAAAATGGGTCCATGATTTAGGCATAAAGAATGAGATCATAAATAGATTAGAGGAACAGAGAATAGTCTACCTTTCAGACCTGTGAAGGAGGAAGGAATTTATGACCAGAGGAGAACTAGAGATCATTATTGATCACAAAATAGAAGATTTTGATTACATCAAACTAAAAAGTTTCTGTACAAACAATACTAATGCAAACAAGATTAGAAGGGAAGTAACAAATTGGGAAAATATTTTTAAAAGTAAAGGTTCTGACAAAGGTCTCATTTCCAAAATATATAGAGAACTGACCTTAATTTATAAGAAATCAAACCATTCTCCAATTGATAAATGGTCAAAGGATATGAACAGACAATTCTCAGATGATGAAATTGAAACTATTTCCACTCATATGAAAGTGTTCCAAATCACTACTGATCAGAGAAATGCAAATTAAGACAACTCTGAGATACCACTACACACCTGTCAGATTGGCTAAGATGACAGGAACAAATAATGATGAATGTTGGAGGGGATGTGGGAAAACTGGGACACTGATACATTGTTGGTGGAGTTGTGAAAGAATCCGGCCATTCTGGAGAGCAATTTGGAACTATGCCCAAAAAGTTGTCAAACTGTGCATACCCTTTGACCCAGCATTGCTGCTATTGGGCTTATATCCCAAAGAAATACTAAAGAGCGGAAAGGGACCTGTATGTGCCAAAATGTTTGTGGCAGCTCTTTTTGTTGTAGCTAGAAACTGGAAGATGAATGGATGTCCATCCGTTGGAGAATGGTTGGGTAAATTATGGTATATGAAGGTTATGGAATATTATTGCTCTGTAAGAAATGACCAGCAGGAGGAATACAGAGAGGCCTGGAGAGACTTAAATGAACTGATGTTGAGTGAAATGAGCAGAACCAGAAGATCACTATACACTTCAACAACAATACTGTATGAGTATGTATTCTGATGGAAGTGGAAATCTTCAACATAAAGAAGATCCAACTCACTTCCAGTTGATCAATGATGGACAGAGGTAGCTACACCCAGAGAAGGAACACTGGGAAGTGAATGTAAATTGTTAGCACCAATATCTGTCTGCCCAGGTTGCATGTACCTGCGGATTCTAATGTTTGTTGTGCAACAAGAAAATGATATTCACACACATGTATTGTACCTAGATTATATTGTAACACATGTAGAGTGTATGGGATTGCCTGTCATCGGGGGGAGGGAATAGAGGGAGGGGGGTAATTTGGAAAAATGAATACAAGGGATAATATTATAAAAAATATATATAATAAAAAAATTAAAAAAAAAGATATGTAAAGAACACATGTATAATTTGTCCTAGAAACTAGAGGTGGAAAGGAAATTATATCATAAAAAAGGGTAAAGTGGTGGTACTACATCTCATGAGGAGGCAAAGGTAACCTATTATATCTGAGAGAAAGAAAGGAGGGGGATGAACATAGTGTGTATCAATAGACATATTCGATTTATGGGTGAAACTTCTTCCACTTCATTGAAAATTGAGAGAGAAGTAGTAAGCTAAGGGGAAGGGAAAACAGAAATTGTGAGGAAAAGGGGTAAAATAAGGGGAGGAACTTTTAGGTGGGAGAGGGATACGAAAAAGGGAGGGCTGTGAAAAGCAAGTGATGTTAACAAATTTAATACTTGAGTAGGGGGGTAAGAGGGAAGGAAAGGAGAAAAGTATAAGCAGGGGTTAACAGGATGGCAAGCAATATAGAATTAGTCATTCTAACCATAAATGTGAATGGGGTAAACTCCCTGATAAAGAGGAAGCAGTTAGCATACTGGATTAAAAGTCAGAATCCTACTATATGTTGTTTACAGGAAACACATCTGAAACAGGGTGATACATTCAAACTATAAGTAAAAGGGTGGAGCAGAATCTACTATGCTTCAGGTAAACCCAAAAAAGCAAGGGTAGCCATCCTTATCTCAGATCAAGCAAAAACAAGAATTTATCTAATTAATAGAGATAAGGTAGGGCATTATATCCTGTTAAAGGGTAGGATCAATAATGAAGTAGTATCAATATTAAACATATACGAACCAAGTGGTGCAGCATCTACATTCTTAAAAGAGAAATGAAGAGAGCTGCAAGAACAAATAGACAGCAAAACTATAATAGTGGGAGATCTCAACCTTGCACTCTCAGAATTAGATAAATTAAACCACAGAATAAATAAGAAGTCAAAGAGGTAAATAGAATACTAAAAAAGTTTGATATGATAGATCTTTGGTGAAAGCTAAATGGAAACAGAAATGAGTATACTTTCTTCTCAGCAGTTCATGGAACCTATACAAAAAATAATCATATACTAGAGCATAAAAACCTCAAAATCAAATGCAGTAAGGCAGAAATAGTGATTGTATCCTTTTCAGACCACAATGCAATTAAAATTACATTTAATATAAAGCCAGGGGAAAATAAACCAAAAAAACAACTGGAAACTAAATAATCTTATACTTAAGAATGATTGGGTAAAACATTAAATCATAAACATAATTAACAACTTCACCCAAGAAAATGACAATGAGACATCATACCAAAATGTGTGGGATACAGCCAAAGCAGTAATAAGGGGAAGTTTTAAATCTTTATAAGCCTACTTGCATAAAATAGAGAAAAAGAGGGTCAACAAATTGGGCTTACAATTAAAATTCCTAGAAAAGGAACAAATTAAAAACCCCCAGACTAACACGAAACTTGAAATTCTAAAAATAAAAAGTGAGATTGATAAAATTGAAAGAAAAAAAAAAAAAAAACTATTGAATTAATTAATAAAACTAAGAGTTGGTTCTATAAAAAAACCAACAAAATAGACAAACCCTCAATAAACCTGATTAAAAAAAGGAAAAAAAAAAAGCAAATTGTTAGTCTTGAAAATGAAAAGGGAGAATTCACCACTAATGAAGAGGAAATTAGAACAATAGTTAGGAGCTACTTTGCTCAATTTTATGTGAAAAAATTCGATTACTTAAATGAAATGGAAGAATACCTTCAAAAATATAGCTTGCCCAGATTAACAGAGGAAGAAGTAAGTAGTCTAAATAGTCCCATCTCAGAAAAAGAAATAGAACAAGCTATTAACCAACTCCCTAAGAAAAAATCCCCAGGACCAGATGGATTTACATGTGCATTCTACCAAACATTTAAAGAACAACTAACTCCAATGCTATATAAAGTATTTGAAAAAATAGGGATTGAAGGAGTCCTACCAAATTCTTTTTATGACACAGACATGGTACTGATACCTAAACCAGGTAGATTGAAAACTGAGAAAGAAAACTATAGACCAATCTCCTTAATGAATACTGATGCTAAAATCTTAAATAAGATATTAGCAAAAAGACTTCAGAAAATCATCTCCAGGATAATACACTATGATCAAGTAGGATTTATACAAGGAATGCAGGGCTGGTTTAATATTAGGAAAACTATTAGTATAATTGACCATATCAATAATCAAATTAATAAAAACCATATGATCATCTCAATGGATGCAGAAAAAGCATTTGACAAAATCCAACATCCATTCCTACTAAAAACTCTTGAGAGTATAGGAATAAATGGATTATTCCTTAGAATAATCAGAACCATATATTTAAGACCTTCAGTAAGCATAATATGCAATAGAAATAAACTGCAACCTTTCCCAGTAAGATCAGGAGTGAAACAAGTTTGCCCACTATCACCATTACTATTCAATATAGTACTAGAAATGCTAACCTCAGCAACAAGAGCTGAGAAAGAGATTCAAGGAATTAGAGTAGGAAATGAGGAAATCAAACTATCACTCTTTGCAGATGACATGATGGTATACTTAGAGAACCCCAAAGACACTGCTAAAAAGCTATTAGAAATAATTCAGAACTTTAGCAAAGTTGCAGGATACAAAATAAATGCACATAAATCCTCATCATTTTTATACATTACCAACACAATCCAAGAGCAAGAGATACAAAGAGAAATTCCATTCAAAATAACTGTTGATAGTATAAGATATTTGGGAATATATCTACCAAAGGAAAGTCAGGAATTATATGAACAAAATTATGAAACATTTGCCACAAAAATAAAGTCAGATTTAAATAATTGGAAAGACATTGAGTGCTCTTGGATAGGCCAAGTGAATATAATTAAGATGACGATACTCCCTAAACTAATCTATTTATTTAGTGCTATACCAATCAGACTCCCAAGAAACTATTTTAATGACCTAGAAAAAATAACAACAGAATTCATATGATCAACAAAAGGTTGAGAATTTCAAGGGAAGTAATGAGAAAAAAATAAATGAAGGTAGTCTAGCTGTACCATATCTAGAACTATATTATAAAGCAACAGTCACCAAAACCATTTGGTATTGGCCAAGAAATAGACTACTTGATCAATGGCATAGGTTAGGTTCACAGGGCAAGATGGTGAATAAAAATAGCAAACTATTGTTTGACAAACATAAAGATCCCAAATTTTGGGATAAGAATTCATTATTTGACAAAAACTGCTGGGAAAAATGGAAATTAGTATGGCACATACTAAGCATGGACCCACATTTAACACCACATACTAAGATAAGATCAAAATGGGTCCAAGATTTAGGCATAAGGAACGAAATCATAAATACATTAGAGGAACATAGGATAATTTACCTCTCAGACTTGTGGAGGAGAAAGGAATTTGTGTCCAAAGGAGAACTAGAGACCATTATTGATTATAAAATTAAAAAAAAAATTGATTACACAAAATTAAAAAGCTTCTGCACAAACAAAACTAATGCAAACAAGATTAGAAGGGAAGTAACAAATTGAGAAAAGCCATTCTCCAATTGATAAATGGTCAAAAGATATGAACAGACAATTTTCAGATGATTTAATTAAAACGATTTCCATTCATATGAAAGAGTGTTCCAAATCACTATCGATCAGAGAAATGCAAATTAAGACAACTCTGAAATATCATTACACAACTGTCAGATGTCAGGAACAAATAATGATGAATGTTGGAGGGGCTGTGGGAAAACTGGAACACTGATGCATTGTTGGTGGAGTTGTGAAAGAATCCAACCATTCTGGAGAGCAATCTGGAATTATGCCCAAAAAGTTATCAAAATGTGCATACCATTTGACCCAGCAGTGCTACTACTGGCCTTATATCCCAAGGAAATACTAAAGAAGGGAGAGGGACCTGTATGTGCCAAAATGTTTGTGGCAGCCCTTTTTGTAGTGGCTAGAAGCTGGAAGATGAATGGATGTCCATCAATTGCAGAATGGTTGGGTAAATTATGGTATATGAATGTTATGGAATATTGTTGTTCTGTAAGAAATGTCCAACAGAAGGAATACAGAGAGGCTTGGAAATACTTACATCAACTGATGCTGAGTGAAACGAGCAGATCTAGGGGATCATTAAACACTTCAACAGTGATACTGTATGAGGATGTATTCTGATGGAAATGGATATATTCAACACAGGGAAGAGCTAATCCAGTTCCATTTGATCAATGATGGACAGAATCAGCTACATCTAGAAAAGGAACACTGGGAAATGAGTGTAAACTGGAGCATTATTATTATTATTATTTTTGTTTTTGTTATTCTTCCCAGATTATTTTCACCTTCCGAATACAATTATTCCTTTGCAACAATAACAACAACAAAATTCGGTTCTGCACATACATACATATATACATATATATATATATATATATATATATATATATATATATATATATATATTTTTTTTACCTAGGATATACCATAAGATATTTAATATGTATGGGAATGCCTGCCATCTAGGGTAGGGGGTGGAGGGGAGGAGGGGGAAAATTCAGAACAGAAAGGAGTACAAGGGATAATAATTTAAAAAAAAAAAAAGTTACCTATACTTATGTAATGTCAAAAAAAAGTTATAATTATAAAAATTAATAAAAAAGTCTCTTACTTCATTGAACATCTATCTTCTCCCCTGAAAGATGGTACTTAATCTTTCTGGGTAGTAAATTCTTAATTGTAACCCTAGGTACTTTGTTTTACTGAATCTAGTATTCTAAGTTCTTTGATCCTTTATGGTAGAAGCTGCCATATCACGGATTATCCTGACTGTTTCTCCTTGAAATATGAATTATTTTTGTCTGATAGCATGCAGAATTTCTTTCTTAGGTCATAATTTTGGAATTTTGCAACAATGATCCTGGTCATTGATGGAATCTTTAATGGGTGTTTCCCTCTCTCTTTCTAGAATACTGGGGCAGTTTTCCTTAATTTTCTCTTGAAGAAAGCTATCCAGTCCCTTTTTTTTTTTTTTTTTTTTTTTTCTTTTTGTTATGGACTTAAGGTAAGACAATAATTTTTGGTTCTCTTTTTTATTTTGTCTTTTTCCAATGAAGTGTTTCATACTGTCTTCCATTTTCTTTAGTTTGTTTGATTGATTTCTGCTATCTCTTGGAGCCATTATTTTCCATTTGCCCCCTTTTAATATTTAATGTGTGATTTTCTTCACTTAGCTTTTCTATATCTTTTTCCATTTGGTTACTTAAACTTTTTGAGGAGTTGTTTTCTTCAATTTCTTTTTCCTTCCAAACTTAAAAAAAAAAAAAAAAAAAAAAAAATTTCCAAATTGCAGACTCTCTCATGCATATCTCTCATTTCCTTTCTCCTTTTTTCTTCTACTTCTTTTTTTTTTTTTTTTTTGCCTTTTAAAATCTATTATGGGAACTTCCAAGAAGACTCTTTGGGCTTAAGATCAATTTATATCACTTTTTTGAGTTTTACATGTAGATATTTTGGCCAGAGCTGGTGAATTGATCTGCCTGGTCACAACAGTAGCTTTCTATGGTCATTGTTCTTTTCTTATTCTTGTTCATTCCCTCTCCCCCCGCCCTTTGTTTTGAGTATTTATTTTTTCTTTTTCTTCCTTTGTTTTTTTTTTTTTTTTTTTTTTTTTCACTTTTATGGTTAATCTCTGCTCCTAGGATAAATGGGGATCAATCTTCCTGTGCAGCTCTGAGCCTTGGCTTTGAGTACAGGAGGCCCCTTGTTCTTTTCAGGAAACAGCTTGGTGTTCCAGAGTTTTCTTCTAAATTGGAATTAGAAGGTCCCCACCAATTTACTCCTTTACTGAGTCAGGACCTAAGATCTTAGTTGCTAATTTGTTCTGATTAAGACTCTCTTACTGGCTTTCCCAGATTCTATCCATGTTGTGCTAAATGCCTTTTTCACCCCAGTGAGACTGACCTTTCTTGCAGAATTTCCAGTCTGTCTTCAGGTGCAGAGTCATTTTATTTTATCAATCTCTGCTCAGAGGTTTGGTTTCATGAGGTTTTAGAGGCAAGCTGGGAAAGCTCGAGCTGCTTCCTGACTTTATTCTTCCATCTTGCCTCCACTCTGGTAAACAATGTTATGTTACTCTTACACAATCACATTACACTTGGATGTGGCAGAAGAAGGAATGTTTGGCAGAAGACACGCCATAACTATGAATGTGGCATTTAATAGTCACGCCAATTTTTCATATTTGAATTCTCCAGTTAAAGTTTGTTTTAATTTTTTTTTTTTTGTTAAGGACCATACCTAAGTGAAAGGGCAAGTCAATTCTCCCAGAGCCTTCACAACTGTGAATCATAACACTTGAAGGAATTGCAAAGCAGCCTTTACTTACACAGATAATCCTTGTGGATTGGAAATGAAATAAATTGGAGGCAAGAGGGAAGAGGAGAGAGGTCAGACAACACAACTGCCTCTCAGTCTCCTTATCATCCTCTCCATCCATGATCATCCATCATCATCCTCTCACATCAAGAGATATATTCTACAAATCTGAGTTAGATCTCCAGCAGCCACTGTACAGCTGGCTCCTGTATCACAACACTTTTTACTAATTCTGATACAAAAGTTGTTAAATAAAAATTAAAGTAATTTTTATGTTACAAAACTGAATATGCTTTTTAATTTTTAGATTAGTATTAATTTTAATATTCTTTTAACAAATTAAAATTCCAAATTATCTTCCTAACTCTAGTATCCTCTTTACTTTTTGAGAATATCCATTTTGCATGAAAAGTCAAGCAAAACATTTTGCTTTAGTAGCCATGTTGTTAAAAAAAAGTAGAAAAAATATTTCAATTTGCAATTAAAGTTAAAGAAGTATATTTTTTATCAAGAGTTCTTTGAAATTTTCTTGGATTATCACATTGGTCAAAGTAGTTTATTCTTTCAAAACTGATCATCCTTGCCAATGGACTATATAATAATATATACTGACATACTGTATACAATGAGCTTCTGTTTCTGCTCACTTCACTCTGCATCAGTTCATATAAGTTTCAGAAAAAAATTATCTTTGTTATTTTTAAAGCACAATACTAATTAATCACAATTCTATATATTATGACTTGTCTAGTAATTCCTGAAATGATGCATATTCTTTCAAGTTCCAGTATTTTGCCAAAACAAAAGTAGCTACTATGAAAAATGTTTTGTATATACAGGTCTTTTCTCCCCTTTTTTGATATATATGGGATACAGATCTAGTCAGGGTTTTGCTAACCAAAAAATATGAATTTTTTAGCTCTTTTTTTTATAGCACTATTGACATAGTTCAAAATTGTTCTTCAGAATGGTTGTACTCCTTCACAACTCTGCCAGCCCCAATGCTATCACAGTTTTTTCACATTCCTTTAATTTTTTTTCAATGATCACAACATAATTGATTCGCATCTATTTTCTTTCTTTATGTAGATTGCTTCTAACATCCCACAAAATGATAAAATTCATAGGAGTCACATGTATCATCTTACCTTACAGTAATGTAAATAGTTGAAACTTACTGAGTGTGTTATGACTTCTCTTTCATGTTCATCTTTTTTATGTTTCTCTGAAGTCTTCTGTTTGAATGCCAAATTTTCTCTTCAGCTTTGATCCTATCATCAACAATGCTTGAAAGTCTTCTATTTCATCAATTGTTCATTCCCCCCTCAGGATTATACATGGTTTTGCTGAGATTATTTGTTATCCTATCCTACCTCTTTTGTTTTTTAGAATATACATTTTCAAACCTTCAACTTTTTAAAAGTGAAAAATGCTAAATATTTTCTGATCCTGACTGTGGTTCTGCAGTATTGTAATCATTTTTTTCTGATTGCTTGTTATATTTTATCCTTGGTGTAGGAACTCTGGAATTTGCTTATAATAGTCTTTAGAGGTTGTTGTTTTTTTTTTTTTTTTTTTTTTTTTTTTTAATATCTTCTACTAGGTTATATATGGACACTTTCAATGTCTATTTTATCTTCTGAATCTCAAGACACAAAGCTAGTTCAAAAAGAGAGAAGTTTTCAGAATTATATCAGTAGTTTTAAGAAAAGAATAATCTAATTGTATCTCTAAGCAAAAGAAAGCCCCATAATCCAAGTATATTGCCTAAAATGACATTTAGGGCTTTATTATATTGTAGACAATTATAACAATGTAATTTTAAAATTACATGTTTATGTATCTTTATGTATAACAAATCTATAATTTAAATCATTTTATTATAATTAAATATTTATTTGTAAATAAACATGTAATTATTTATTTATTTAGGGGGGGAAAGTATTATAGATGTACTCTTTCGTCTACAAATATACCCAAAACCAAAATTAATACATGCATCAGAAATAAAGGAGAAAAATTGAAAATAAACTTGGAGAAAAGCTTTGAATTTCTATTTCTGATTAAGGTAATATTGTAATAGAACAAATTCCTGAAAGGTCTCAGCAATTTCTTAAAGTGTAATAAATATGTTTGATAAACTATTTTATTGATGTATTTATCTTTTTATTATTTGTTTTCTCTTTTTTTGAAAAGCAAATACATTGTTCATATCTGTATTTTTTCTAGGAATTATTTTAGTGAATGTCTATCTTTCTTTCATTAATAGTAAAGTTCAAGATTGCAATATCATTGTGAGTTACATCTTGACTTTTTTCTCTTCAGAACATATTATGCCAAGATCTTCTGCAGATTCTAGTGGGTATTGAAAATTCTTGTGCAATTTAAAAATCTTTTTTTCTAATATTTAAAGGTCTTTTCTATGTTCATCTGCATAATCTGTTGTTTATAATTATATTCCTTCAATTTAATCATTTTATATCTCAGAATTTTCAGCAGAAATTTCTTCTACCCTTTGCTACAGAATATAAATGTTTAAAAGTTGTCCTTTTTCTGTGTTTTGAATTTTAATCATAATTTTAATATTAATTAAATTATTGTATTGAAGTTTTTCATATGCCATGCTCTTCTGATATATATATATATATGTATATATATATACACACATATACATATATATATATATATATATATATATATATATATATATATATATATATATATATATATATATATATATATATATATATGAAATTTCCATAGAAGCAAAAGTCACTTTTTCTCAAGAGAAAAATAAAAAGAGACAAAAAAAGAGACAAGTATATATACAATTAAGAAGTATACATATATATGAAGTATATATATATATTTATACTTCATATATATATAATTTCCATAGAAGCAAAAGTCACTTTTTCTCAAGAGAAAAATAAAAAGAGACTAATTAATAAGTATATATATGTATATATATATATGTATGTGGAAATGAGGGTAAGTGACTTATCAAGGCTCGCACAACTAATAAATTTTTGAGTTCAGACTTGAACTCAGATCTTCCTGACTTGGAGGCCAGTCCTTTTTTTCACTGTGCCACTTAGGTTCTCCTTATCTATTTTTAACATTATTGTTTTTTGGTTTCTCTTCATCCAGAGTGATCTGCACTTTCTCAGTTCTATTTTTAAAATCAATTTTGCCAATTATGTCTAATGTGCCCAATTCTTTCTTTATAATTCTAATTGTTCTTTTAAATCATTTAGTGGTATATCATTTACTCTTGGGAATCCAGAGGAATCTTTGCCTCATCAAGTATTGATTCATTTTCCTTTATGATTTAATATTTATTTAAAGGGTCTGAAATGTTTAGCTTATCAAGAGAAAGCATTCATTTTTATTATTCCCTTTCCTCTTTTTCTGCTTATATTTAAGGTGTTTTACTAAGTTTTCATTCTTCCAAAATATTTGGCAATTTCCAGCTTTTTCTCTGTTATATTATTCTATGATTACTACTTAAAAAAAAAAAAAAAAGAATCTTCCCTTTGATAGAGATTTCCTTGGGATTCTTTTCATATCTCTTTCAGCTTCCTCTTATGGTGAAGACTTATTCTTTCACTGGCCTTTTTGACTGCCCCAAGTCATTTCTGGAAAGACAGAACTGTCTCTAGCTGGATGACAGTCTCCTCTCCCTCAGACTTTGTGAATACTCACACACACTTTTCTATTTCTCAGATCTCTGCTACTGCAATAGAGAATACTGCCAAAAATTAGTCAAGGCCAAAAGAAGCTTCTATCTTTTAGTTTGTGCACTGAATGAATGGAAGGGAATTTTATTACAAACTAGTCAGTTATTTCTATCCATATCTCCTAAGTATATGCAATTAGGTAATTAAGGGATATTTAAAAATGCCAATGCCAGAGCTTGAATATAAATCCTATAACCTCAAACTAACTCTTTTTTCCTCTATGCTATGAAACATTGCAAATATTTTTTTTGTATTTTATAATACCTTCAAATACCAATATCAATTAAGTAAAAACTGCCACAGAATAGACACACTATATACGTAGTAAATAGCTACTCTCCCATCTCATCTTGTTAAAATGCTTAGCTCTATGTAATCTTAAATCAAATGCCACCTGAGATTCTTAGTCTTTCCTGACCCTTTCTATTATTAGAACTATCCAATTTCCATATGAGAATTATTCTTTAATTATTTTTTTCTTCTTGTTTTATTTATTTATGTACTTGATATTTTTTCTTAATGCAATAAAATTGACATATATTGTTGCATGTTTATCTTTGAAGACCTTTGCTTAAAAAAATTGCTTGGCACATAATAAGTACACAATAAGTGCCTGAATTACATTGAAAATTTTAAACAAAATAAGTGAAATATTTTCCAGAATGTATAGCATTTTTCTGAATGTAATACCAAGGTGTACACTTTACAAAGATAACTATAGACTAAAAATTTCACTCTAGTCAGGATAATCATCATCTATTCTGTGCCTACTCTATGTTAGATAGGCAGCTAAATGGCACAGTGAGTGGGTTGAATATCAGGCTGGGAGTCAGAAAAACTCTTTCTAGGTTCAAATCTGTTCTCATACACTTACACTATGTGCCTCAGTTTCCTGACCTACAAAATGAGCTGGAAAAGGAAAATTACAAACATTCTACAGCATCTTTGCCAAGGAATATTAAATGGGTAATCAAAAGTTGGATGTGACTGAAAAAAAAAAACTCAATAAAACGCATTATATATTAAGTTCTAGCAATTTTATGTGCAACTATTAGTATAATATATGAAAATGAACAGCAATAATACAAAAACAATCTTCTAAAAGTAGTGACAGTCAATTTTTATGAAGAATTTTAAGGATTGGAAATTGTATGCATATGTATAGGTATATTTGTATTTATGAATTTATATGTGTTTATATTTTTATATTTTATTTTTATATTTATTTTTATATTTTATGTATTTATATTTTACAAATGAGGAAGTTAAAATGAGGGTAGTTAAATGACTTTCCCAGAACCACATTGTTAGTAAGTATCACGGTCAAGATCAGAATTCAAATTTGATTCAATCTAAGTCTGGCATTCTATATTCTAGCTACAAATGGGGAAATTAAATGTCATTGGAAACTACATTCACTGATAAGTATAAACCAGACCGTTTGTAAATATCCAGTTTCTAACTGCATGTATTAGGATGACACTTTTCTACCTCTGGTTAGTAGATAGACTTGAATATAGCATTAATCAAACATCCAAAACTTCCTGCCAGTAAACACTGTCTTTGTTGAAGCTGTCGGGAATAGTGATATTGCTGCCAAAGATCTTTCCAATAATGTAATCTTAATTTTCATAAAGCCTGCTTGTTTACATGCTTATTAAATTATTTGTTATTTCAACATTTTCCTGGCAATCGACACTGGCAGGAAATAAATGTCAACAACTCACTATCATCTTAAAAAGCTGGAAATATGCTGCATTTATTGTTATTTAATTTGGCAATATATCATACTGTTTATATTAGCATTAATAATGCCAAGTTGCTTCTCTGAGACAGATACATTAGCATAAAGTTAGTGATGATCTCTTGACAGTATAGTTTATATTAATGGCTGTAACACATAGTCCAAACTGGAAGGAGAGATATCTAATACAATCTATGGGGCTAGATAAATGTCATTGGGCAGAAATGTTGTTAAATTTCTGGGTGTTGCTTTTAAATCTCACAGAAAGCAATCTTCTAGAGACCAACTTTTAATTTAATGATAGTAACATGTAAAGGATTCATGATGTCACCTTGGAAAACACAATGACATATTGGAATCTCTTCCAAATAGACAGATCATCCTGTAAGATATCATCAACCTAAATTCTCTGTCTCCTCACTCTGTCTCTCTAAAGGGAAGGTGGGAATCATGATTTTCAAATCTCTATTTAATGATACTTCAGCTCAGAAATCTTTTCATTTTTCACTTATCTATGTTACATTGGGGTATATCTGATTGACTTTTCCACCATGTTCCTACATTGAGCATCTTATTCTCCATTCCCCAAACCCCTTCTGTTCAGTTTCTTTTTATGGTATATCTTTCCCCATTAGACTGTAGATTTCTTGCAGGAACTTGGGTATTTTAGACATTTTTATTTCCAGTGTGTAACAAGTGCCTGATACATAATAGAAACATGATAAATGTTTCTTGGCTTATTGACTATCTCAGCAGCAGATAGTTTAATAGCCAAATATTTGGGTCTCAGCTGAGATACATTGAGTACTCAGCTGAGTACATTGAGATACATTGAGTGAGTTACATAGCTACTGCATGACTGAGGCTTCAGTGGCTTCTTATTACCTATATTATTGAATGGAAATTTTTCTGTTTAATTTTTAAGTCCTTTGCAAATTGGATCAATTAAACTTTTTCTAGTCTTCTTTCATTTTATTCCTATGAAAATATTTCAGGAGCTAGTATGGACATTGGCTTTGCAATTTTCTTTTTCTTTTTCTTTTTCACTAGTCCTTCCCATTTCTAGAATTCTATCTTTCATCACCCTTAGTTCCCCTCATTTTTCTCAAAACTCAGCTCAAATACTATTTGAGAAAGAGGAATTTTCCTCCCTACCTAACATCTTACTACTATATTTTCCTTCTTAAGCAGTATCAATAGACAGTGTTGGGCTTAACATAAAGAATATGAGTCCACCTTCACCTTCAGATACTTATTAGCTATTTAACTTTAGAGAAGTATAAGATGGTCAATAATAATAGCACCTATTGGCAATGATATATAATTGTCTTGCTATTTCCTTCAACAGCCCATTTTATAGATGAGGGAAGTGAGGAAAATACTTAGTATCTGAGGCCAGAATTAAACTTGGAAAGTTGGAGTCTTTCCAATTCCAGTCCAGGTGCTTTCTCCACTATGCCACTGAGCTATTCTATAAAGCATATAAGATGCTTTGGAAACCTTAAGGTGTCATATGAATCCTGGGCTTATTATTATTGATAACCCATTTATATATATATATATATATATATATATATATATATATATATATATATATATATATATATATATATATATATATATATATATATCTTTTATAAATATAGCTGTTTAGATGCTGCATAAACCCATTAGAATGTACGTTCAAAAACAGAGGCCTTACTATCAAACTGTACATGCCCTTTGATCCAGCAATGTCTCTACTGAGTCTGTATTCTAAAGATATCATAAAAAAGGGAAAATAACCCACATGTGCAAAAATGTGTGTAGCTACTCTTTTTGTAGTGGCAAGGAACTGGAAACTGAGTAGATGTTCCTCTGTTGGGGAATGGCTGAGTAAATTATGGTATATGAATGTTATGAATTATTATTACTCTATAATAAGAAATGATCAACAGGATGATTTCAGAGTCCTGGAGAGATTTGCATAAACTGATGCTGAATGAAGTGAGTAGAACCTGGAGATCATTGTACACAGCAACAAGAAGATTATGTGATGATCAATTCTGATGAACATGGCTCTTCTCAACAATTAAGTGATTCAGGGCAATTTCGATAGAGTTGTGATGGAGAGAACTATCTGCATCCAGAGAGAGGACTGTGGAGACTGTGTGGTTCACAACATTGTATTTTCACTTTTATTGCTTTGGATATTATTGTTTGCTTGGTTTTCCTTTCTTATTTTTCCTTTTTTATCTGATTTTCTTGTGTAACATTGTAATGTTCTTTTCTCTAAATTATAATGTTCTCTGGGAGAAGATTTCTTGGGGAGCTTCTGGGAGCAACCTTAGTTTCACTTCAGTTTCAATAATCACCTCAAATGCAGCCAGGAGTTAAAGTCCAGATCCTTTATTTTCTCCTTCAAAGTCTTGTCTCTTTTCCTAGGCCCAGTTAGCTTTCTTAAGAGTCCTATCTCTCTTCTTGGTTCCAAGAGCTTCCTCTGAATTTTTCTGAATCCAAAGGTTTGTCCTTCATCCTCCAGCCAGCACAAAGGTGGAAGTTGGAATGAATTTTTTCCACCTCCAAGAGGCTTGTGGGCTTCTGACTTGTGAATCTCCGGTAAATCCAAGAGTAGGCTTGTCCTATAGTGGGCTTGTGAACTCTTCCATAAATATATATATATATATATATATATATATATATATATATATATATATATATATATATATATACTCTCTAAAGGTGTGAAGTCTAATGTGTGAACTCCTTTAAAGGTGAGTGCTAAGTACATAAGGATTAGTACCTAGTTTCAAGTTCTAGCCCATAACATAGCATATTTATGGAATCATATTTAGAAGAATTGCACATGTTTAATCTCTACCAGATAACTAGCTATCTAGAGGAAGAGAGAGAAACATTTAAAACAAGATTTTGCAAGGGTGAATGTTGAAAAGTGTCTTTGTATGTATTGTAAAGAGAAAAGAGCTATTATTATAAAACAAATATCCAAAAAAAATTAAAACAGAGACTCCAGTTTTGTTGTTGTTATTTTCCCTTTCTTGGTATCTACAGGGCTTACTATAGTTTCTGGCATACTGCAGATATTTAATAAATGTTTGTTAACTGACTGATTACAGATTACTCCCTTTAATGCAAATTGGCCTATTTCTCCTCTTCATATATGGCATTTCATTGCTTACCTAGTATGCTGGTCCTTCTGGTAGGAATATTTCCCCATTTTTCCTTTTCCCTTTAGAAATTATACTTTCCTTTAAGGCTCAACTTAAATGCCAGCTCATTCAAGTGACCTGCCATGATTTCTAGGATTAATAGTATACTGGTACTCTCCCAATCCTATCATTCTATATGCATTTTAATACACACACACATACACACACAGTCACACATCCCCCTTATAGATACATATGTGTGTATACATCTAAAATATATATTATACTATTTATATAAACAAATATTTATATAAACAAATATATATATATATACATTCTAATAAAAGAAAAGCTATTAGATCTGTATCTCATTTATTTTCCTACCCATAACACCTCATGCATAATAGGTACTTAATGATTCTAATCAATAGATTCAAGAAAACTAGGAGCAATTGAAATTCTTGGAGAGAGATTTTTCACTTAAACCTGAAATAATCTTTTTTGAGCTAAAAAGTAACATTCCCCCCTGTGTTAGATTAATTGAATTACTATGCTCTTGTTTTTAGACAAAATGTTCAAAGTACACTTAGAATGGCATCAATATATTTCAAATTCAATTGAATAGCTTGAAATTCTTTTGGTCTTGATATTTCATCTCTCATTTCCATGCAACTATAAGTCATTGCTTGGTGAAGTATTTTCTATTTTTGATCCTTTCAGCCTCTGCAAAAGTATTAAATCTTTTTCCAAGGATATTTATCTCATTTCTCTAAGGGTTAAGGAATCTTTTCCTTCCTCACTTCTGATTGTAGTATGTATTTTGTTTCTTTCTAGTAGAATAATTCTCTGAAGGCAAAGTTTTTCCTTGATATTGTTGGTTCTCTCTCTCTCTCTCTCTCTCTCTCTCTCTCTCTCTCTCTCTCTCTCTCTCTCTCTCTTCTCTCTCTCTCTCTCTCTCTCTCTCTCTCTCTCTCTCTTTCTCTCTCTCTCTCTCTCTTTCTCTCTCTCTCTCTCTCTCTCTCTCTCTTTCTCTCTCTCTCTCTTTCTCTCTCTCTTTCTCTAGGTATGTATGTATGTGTATCTGTGTCTGTCGCTTTGTGTCTATCTTTTTCTCTGTCCCTCTATCTCTCAACATATATGCAAATCTACATATAATATGAAAATTATGCTAAGCTGTGTTTGGAATTTACTGTTCAGCAGTGTTTCCATAGTGAAAAAAAAAATCAATATGTTTAAAATCAAACACATAGCATTCAGTTTGAGTTGGAATATATCTGCTGATATCATTCTACTTTGGAAAATGTTTAATTAAATTGTATGGAGAATTATAATTTATTCTGTGATACTTTTATAACTTTATAATATAGCATAGCTATATAAAAACAACCATGTAATGCTTCAGGATCATAAAGCTAGAAAGGATGGGAAGCATAGCCCCAATTTGTTTATGATAATTAGCAGGACTTCAGTGCTAGCATTGTGGGGATTGCAAAATCATTAATAAAAACATAAGTACTTTAGAATATCTGAACAGACCAATGATGTCAACATTTATTTTATAGACAAAGAGTGAGTATTTACTTTTCTTTAGACCATATTACATTTTCCTTTCTGGTTATTCATCCATAAAAATGAGTCAGAAATGACATTTAAAAGAAAAGTAAACACAACCAAAACCACATTTTAATTTCCCATCATCTGTATTAAATAGATGCTATTTATTTCAGAGTATTTTATTTAATATTCCCAGGGGAACAAAATACTATCTAAAATATTTTTGTAAAAGCATGATCTTACTAATTTAAAATAACAGAATAATTCATAAAACTCATACACACATACTACTGGGTATATATTTTCTAGTTGGTTCTGAATGTTTTCATAATACTATAAAATATCAGAGTTGCAATTTTACAATTATTTTCTAAGCATAGTTCATGTTTTTTAGGAATTTTTTGCAAGACACATAATAACTGATTGTTTTAACTATACATTGAGACTCAGAGAAATCAAATTCCTTCACTAGGATCACCAATTCGTAGAGGTATGATTAGAATCCATCCCTTAAGCATAGGGTTCTTTCTTTCTTTAATATGCTTTCTATACTTTTATCTTATTTTTATAAACATTATGTATTTTATATAACCTTCCTGTCTAAATGTATTCTTGCTTCTCTGCCTAGCAAGTCATTCCTTGTAAGGTTTTTTGTTTTTGTTTTTGTTTTTTCCAAGAGTAATTTCAATAATCTATTGGTTGCATCTAGTCTATGCTACATTTCACACTCATATCATTCCAATATCATTCTTCTGTTCAAAGAAACAAAGATTGTTTCATATTTTCAACTCTTCTAGGGATAAGATGGGTCATTATAATGATACAACATTCAATTTCTTTTTAAAATATTCTTTCAGTTGTTATATAGATTAGTCTGGTTTAGGCTAGCTATTACTTTGTTTTAAAAATTGTGAATATTCATGAATAAAGGCATATATATTTTTCCTGGAATAATTTTTCCTATAAGATTCCATGGCCTAATTTGTATTGCTTGATTTCATTTGGATTGCTTATCTACATTTTCTTTTTTTTTTATTAATAATTTTTATTATATATATATATATATATATATATTTTTTTTTATAATATTATCCTTTGTATTCATTTTTCCAAATTATGCTCGCCTCCCTCTATTCCCTCCTCCCGATGACAGGCAATCCCATACATTTTACATGTGTTACAATATAGTCTAGATACAATACATGTGTGTGAATATCATTTTCTTGATGCACAATAAACTTTAGATTCCGAAGGTACATGTAACCTGGGTAGACAGATATTAGTGCTAACAATTTACATTCACTTCCCAGTGTTTCTTCTCTGGGTGTAGTTACCTCTGTCCATCATTGATCAACTGGAAGTGAGTTGGTTTTTCTTTATGTTGAAGATTTCCACTTCCATCAGAATACATCCTCATACAGTATTGTTGTTGAAGTGTACAGTGATCTTCTGGTTCTGCTCATTTCACTCAGCATCAGTTGATTTAAGTCTCTCCAGGCCTCTCTGTATTCCTCCTGCTGGTCATTTCTTACAGAGCAATAATATTCCATAACCTTCATATACCATAATTTACGCAACCATTCTCCAACTGATGGACATACATTCATCTTCCAATTTCTAGCTACTACAAAAAGAGCTGCCACAAACATTTTGGCACATATATGTCTCTTTCCGCTCTTTAGTATTTCTTTGGGATATAAGCCCAGTAGTAGCGCTGCTGGGTCAAAGGGTATGTACAGTTTGATAACTTTTTGGGCATAATTCCAGATTGCTCTCCAGAATGGCTGGATTCTTTCGCAACTCCACCAACAATGTATTAGTGTCCCAGTTTCCCCACATCCCCTCCAACATTCATCATTATTTGTTCCTGTCATCTTAGCCAATCTGACAGGAGTGTAGTGGTATCTCAGAGTTGTCTTAATTTGCATTTCTCTGATCAATAGTGATTTGGAACACTCTTTCATGTGAGTGGATATAGTTTCAATTTCTTCCTCTGAGAATTGTCTGTTCATATCCTTTGACCATTTATCAATTGGAGAATGGGTCGGTTTCTTATAAATTAGGGTCAGTTCTCTATATATTTTGGAAATGAGACCTTTGTCAGAACCTTTGTTTTTAAAAATATTTTCCCAATTTGTCACTTCCCTTCTAATCTTGTTTGCATTAGTATTATTTGTACAGAATCTTTTTAGTTTGATGTAATCAAAATCTTCTATTTTGTGATCAATAATGATCTCTAGTTCTCCTCTGGTCATAAATTCCTTCCTCCTCCACAAGTCTGAGAGGTAGATTATCCTCTGTTCCTCTAATCTATTTATTATCTCATTCTTTATGCCTAAATCATGGACCCATTTTGATCTTATCTTGGTATATGGTGTTAAGTGTGGATCCATATCTAATTTCTGCCATACTAATTTCCAGTTTTCCCAACAGTTTTTTCTGAATAATGAATTTTTGTCCCTAATGTTGGTATCTTTGGGTTTGTCAAAGATTAGGTTGCTATAGATGTACCCTTTTTTGTCCCTTGTATCTAATCTGTTCCACTGATCTACCGGTCTATTTCTTAGCCAATACCAAATGGTTTTGGTGACTGTTGCTATATAGTATAGCTTTAGATCAGGTACACTTAGACCACCTTCCTCTGAGTTTTTTTTCATTAGTTCCCTTGCAATTCTCGACCTTTTATTCTTCCATATGAATTTTGTTGTCATTTTTTCTAGGTCATTAAAATAGTTTCTTGGGAGTCTGATTGGTATAGCACTAAATAAATAGATTATTTTGGGGAGTATTGTCATCTTTATTATATTCGCTCGGCCTATCCAAGAGCACTGAATGTCTTTCCAATTATTTAAATCTGATTTTATTTTTGTGGCAAGTGTTTTGTAATTTTTCTCATATAATTCCTGACTTTTCTTTGGTAGATGGATTCCCAAATACTTTATACTCTCAACATTTGTTTGGAATGGAATTTCTCTTTGTATCTCTTGCTGTTGCATTGTGTTAGTGATATATAAAAATGCCGAGGATTTATGTGGATTTATTTTGTATCCTGCCACTTTGATGAAATTTTGAATTATTTCTAGTAGCTTTTTAGCAGAGTCTTTGGGGTTCTCTAACTATACCATCATGTCATCTGCAAAAAGTGATAGTTTGATTTCCTCATTTCCTACTCTAATTCCTTGAATCTCTTTCTCGGCTCTTGTTGCCGAGGCTAGCGTTTCTAGTACTATATTGAATAGTAATGGTGATAGTGGGCAACCTTGTTTCACTCCTGATCTTACTGGGAAAGGTTGCAGTTTATTTCTATTGTATATTATGCTTACTGAAGGTCTTAAATATATGCTCCTGATTATTCTAAGGAATAGTCCATTTATTCCTATACTTTCAAGAGTTTTTAGTAGGAATGGATGTTGGATTTTGTCAAATGCTTTTTCTGCATCTATTGAGATGATCATATGGTTCTTAAAAATTTGATTATTAATATGGTCAATTATATTAATAGTTTTCCTAATATTAAACCAGCCCTGCATTCCTGGAATAAATCCTACTTGATCATAGTGTATTATCCTGGAGATGATTTTCTGAAGTCTTTTTGCTAATATCTTATTTAAGATTTTAGCATCCATATTCATTAAGGAGATTGGTCTATAATTTTCTTTCTCAGTTTTCGATCTACCTGGTTTAGGTATCAGTACCATATCTGTGTCATAAAAGGAGTTTGGTAGGACTCCTTCATCCCCTATTTTTTCAAATAGTTTATATAGCATTGGTGCTAATTGTTCTTTAAATGTTTGGTAGAATTCACATGTGAATCCATCTGGCCCTGGGGATTTTTTCCTGGGGATTTGATTAATAGCTTGTTCTATTTCTTTTTCTGAAATGGGATTATTTAAGCAATTTATCTCCTCCTCTGTTAATCTAGGGAGCCTATATTTTTGGAGGAAGTCATCCATTTCACTTAAGTTATCAAATTTATTGGCATAAAGTTGGGCAAAGTAACTCCTTATTATTTCTCTAATTTCCTCTTCATTGGTGGAAAGATCCCCCTTTTCATTTGTAAGACTATCAATTTGATTTTCCTCTTTCTTTTTTTTTGATCAAATTTACCAAAGGTTTAATCTATTTTATTGGCTTTTTCATAAAACCAACTCTTGGTTTTATTTATTAATTCAATAGTTTTTTTATTTTCAATATTATTGATTTCTCCTTTTAATTTTTGTATTTCAAGTTTAATTTTTGGTTGGGGGTTTATAATTTGGTCTTTTTCTAGCCTTTTAAGTTGTAAGTCCAATTCGTTAATCTTCTCTTTCTCTATTTTCTTCAAATAAGCCTCTAAAGATATAAAATTTCCCCTTATTACTGCTTTAGCTGCATCCCAAAGATTTTGGTATGATGTCTCATCATTGTCATTATCTTGGATGAAATTGTTAATTGTTTCTATAATTTGCTCTTTCACCCAGTCATTCTTTAAGATGAGATTATTCAATTTCCAATTACTTTTTGGTCTATTTACCCCTAACTTTTTACTGAATGTAGCTTTTATTGCATTGTGATCTGAGAAGAAGGCATTTATTATTTCTGCCTTCCTACATTTAATTTTGAGATCTTTATGTCCTAATATATGGTCTATTTTTGTATAGGATCCATGAACTGCTGAGAAGAAAGTATATTCCTTTCTATTGCCATTCAGTTTTCTCCAAAGGTCTATCATACCTAGTTTTTCTAATGTTCTATTTACTTTTTTAATTTCTTTCTTGTTTGTTTTGTGGTTTGATTTGTCTAAATCTGAGAGTGCAAGGTTGCGATCTCCCACTATTATAGTTTTACTATCTATTTCTTCTTGCAATTCTCTTAACTTTTCCTTTAGAAAGTTACATGCTATACCACTTGGTGCATATATGTTTAGTATTGATATGGCTTCATTATTTATGCTACCTTTCAGCAGGATATAGTTTCCTTCCTTATCTTTTTTAACGAGATCTACTTCTGCTTTTGCTTGATCTGAGATAAGGATAGCTACCCCTGCTTTTTTGGCTTTACCTGAAGCATACTAGGCTCTGTTCCAACCTTTTACCTTTACTCTGTATGTATCTCCCTGCTTTAAGTGTGTTTCCTGTAGACAACATATTGTAGGGTTCTGCTTTTTGATCCAATCTGCTATCCGTCTCCGTTTGATGGTATCGTTCATCCCATTTACATTTACAGTTAAAATTACTAATTCTGTATTTCCTGCCATCATATTATCCCCAGATTATGCTTTTTCCCTTGACCACCCTGATCCCCCTCCCTGATAGTTAATTTACAGACCCCCCCTTGTGATGCGTAATCCTCCCTTTTTTTTTTTTTAGTATCCCTCCCCCCTCCCTCCAAGTTCCTTCACTTATTCTCCTTTTCCTTTTCCCTTTTCCTCTCCCCCCTTTTAATGAGGTGAGAGAAAATTATCTGAAAAACAAATATGTTAATTATTTACTCTTTGAGCCTCTCCTGATGAGAGTAAGATTCACACAATGATTCTCCCCCTCACTAAGTTCCCTCAGATATGGTGTATTTTCTATGCCTCTTCCTGGGATGTAGTTTCCCTCTTTTTATCGTTCCTTCCCCTTTTTCTGAACCGACCTCCTTCCCTTTACTACACCCCCCCTTTTTTTCTTTTATATCAGTAAAATCAAATTATCCTTGAGTACTTTTTATATACCCACAACAGAGTTACAGTTCTCAAGGGTTCTGTGTACCTTTTTCTGTTTCTCTTCAGTCTTGTGGATGTAGATCAAATTTTTTGTTTAAGTCTGGTTTTTTTCTTAGAAACATATAGAATTCCTCTGTTTCATTGAATGACCATCTTCTTCCATGGAAAAAGATGTTAAACTTAGCTGGGTAGTTCATTCTTGGTTGCAGTCCTTGATCTTTTGCCTTACGGAATATCAGGTTCCAGGCCCTTCTATCTTTTAACGTGAAGGCAGCCAGATATTGGGTGACCCTTATTGTGGCACCTTTGTATTTAAATTGTTTTTTTCTAGCTGCTTGCAGGATTTTCTCCTTTGTGTGGTGATTCTGCAGCTACAATATTCCGTGGTGTTCTTTTTTTAGGGTCTATTTCAGAAGGAGTTCGATGAATTCTTTCCACCGCTACTTTCCCTTCTGTTGCTATTATCTCTGGACAGTTCTCTTTGATAATTTCCTGTAAAATAGAATCTAGGCTCTTTTTTTGGTCATAGTTTTCTGGAAGTCCAATGATCCGCAGATTATCTCTCCTAGATCTATTTTCCAGGTCTATAGATTTTCCCAGTAAGTATTTGACGTTGTTCTCCAGCTTCTCATTTTTTTTGTTTTGTTTGACTGATTCTTGGGTTCTCTGTGAGTCATTCATTTTTATTTGTTCCATCCTGACTTTTAAGGAGTTATTTTCTTCTTTCACAGTTTTTAGTTCTTTTTGTAAATGCCCGATTTTGTTTTTAAATGAATTATTTTGCTCTGTTGAATTTTTTTCCTTTTCCCTAATTTTTTTTTTTGAGAATTATTTTCTTTTTCCAATTCAGAAATTCTATTTTCTTGAGACTTTTTTATCTTTTCCAATTCAGAAATCCTACTTTCCTGTGTTTTTTTAACCTTTTCTAATTCATAAATTTTGTTTCCCTGCATCTCCTGTGAATTCTTTATTTTTTCCAACTCCAATTTCAGGACGTTGTTATTCTCTATCATAGCTTCTGTTTCCTTTCCCCATTTTTCTTCAAACTCCCTCAATTTTTTAAGAGTCTCTTCTATGAGAGAGTTATGTGATGGGGGGCAGGTATCGTTCCCCTTTAGGTTGTTATCTGCTGACTCTCTGCTGTTAACTTCCTCGGGGTTGGATACCCGCTCTTTCTCTGTGTAGAAGGAATCTATAGTTTTTCTGGCTTTTTTGTTCATATTTAAAAAATCTTTTGGGGTCTGTCCCTGGGGTAGGAAATTATTTATTTACTTCTTTACCAGCTTCCTCCCAGACTGGATGGATGCAGCGGCTCCTGCGTCTGAGCTAAGATATACCTCTGGGAGAGTTCCCCACCCCCTCCCTGGAAGTGCCTCAGAGGTGATTAGCACTGCTGTGCCCTGAGGGCGCTGAACAGTAAAGGCAGCACAAAGCCCAGCCTATGTGTCCTGGTGGGGCGTGCATGTCTGCAGCAGGTGACATGAAAAGCCCCTGAGCTCAAACTGGAAGTGTCTGCCAGAAACCGCGGTCCCTAGTTCAAAGGTTCTGCTTCTCTGGGACTTCCTGGAGCTGAGTTCCACTCCCTCCAGCTAAACTAGGCAGTGTGTGTTGCCTTGGGCCGTATCTGCCCACTTGTCAATCTCTTAACTATTCTCAGGTGGTAGCTGAGGCCACACCCCCTGGTGCTGAGATCTGCTGAGTCACCTCCAGGATCAGGGAAAATCTGAGTTTTTAAGGTATTTTACCTTCTCTTCTGAACTGCTATATTATAAGCAGAGAAGAGCTAACAGCCTGTGCCAGATTCCTTTATCTCAGTGGCTTCTCTGATCCCAGAGCCCTTCCCAGCGCGATCGGCAGATTATGCTAGCACCCAGCCGTCTGTGCTAGCCTCTCTTCTTCCTCCCCTGGGGACTGACCTTTTCTGTTGAAACTCCAGATTCTCTTCAGCTGGTAAGTCGTGCTTCCAGTCCTTGTGGTATCTATCAGTCCTGGGCTTATTCTGAGGCTGATTTATCTAATTGGTTGTGAGGGAGTGAGGACCTTTACAGAGTCATGTGTTTCTTCTCCGCCCTCTTGGCTCCGCCCCCCTATCTATATTTTCATTAATATTTTTGGCTCAGAGAAAGTTTTCTCATAAACCAAACACACACAAAAAAATCATAAAAATGTATTTATGTATTATAAATGTGTTTTAAATTATTGTTTCAATTCTATCTAGACTTCTAAAATCAACCTTTGTACAATATATACCTATGGGTAAAATATTTTTAAAACTGAGTTTTATATTATTACAATTCTTTCAACAAATACCCAGTTAGATGTCAGCAATGAATATTAACCACTCTTTTCTCAGTGAGAAAGCTCAGGTTTTAACATTCCTCTTTTTCCCCCTACTAACCTTATTAATATTTCCTTTGCTGTTTTGTAAATAATACTCAATTCACACCAAGGAACCAATGAATTATGAATTAATCCTGTATGATTTAAAATATTGCCCGCATCTTTGAACTACAAAATTTTACCTTTAAATAACTTCTATCTATTTATATGTCTGCTATGGTTGGGAGCATTTCTCATGGATCATAGAATGCCTTTCAACTATAGAGACATTTCTTGATGAAAGTATAATGTTAGAAATGATGCAGAAGAATGGATGGATTTGAAAGAAGTTTGGATCCCCCACACACACTCCATATTAGAATTGCTGATGAATTTTAAACCTATATTTCTGTAACTCACCAGGTTATTTTTCTTTTCTAGTGTTGATGAAAGTTTTGGAAAAAAACAGAAAAAAAATCATTAAAATATACTCTTCTATCACAATAAAACAGTAAAAAATTAACTTTTGAGGGGAAATAGATGCAAAATAAAAAATATCTCTCAAGTTGTGGAAAAATATCGCCTTTTCTCTTATTTCTTACAATATTGGTTTATTTAGTTTTTAAAAGAATTTTACTAAACCTAACAAATTATAAGCATATTTATCACTACCAAAAATATCTCCTATGACCCGAAGAAGGATAAGAGGAGGAAGAAGACAATCTGTTCATTTTTGCCACTATTTTCAATAGATAAGTGTGAGAAGAAAAGTTTTTGGCATTTAACTTACACACACATACACAAACACACACATTTTTGTAAAACTCTAATATAATCAAAGAACATATCACTTTTAGGCAGAGAAACTTGGATTCAGGTTTGGCTCTGACAGTTAAGAGATGTATAGCTTTAAACAAATTATTTTACCTCTAGGTTTCAGTTTCCCTTCTGTAAAATGGGGATGTTGATATTTATACTTCCTACCTCAAAAAGTTGCTGCACAGAGACAAATTTAATATACTATGTAAATTAAATTAATAGATTGTTATTACATATTTGCTTCAAGGTTTACAAAAATCCTTTCTTCATAGCAATCTTGTGATAATGAAAGTGATCATTTCACAAGTGAGGAAACTGTACCATAAAGAAGTTCTAATCAATTAAAGGAACATTTTTCTTATATTCCTTTTATATATAATTCACTGAGCTTGAGTTGAGAAGAAACAAATTTGAAACTGTCTTTTCCTAAAAAAATTTGCATTTTAATTCATTTAGCCATGATTACATACATTAAAAATGGTAAAGTCTTGTGACCCTAAGAATATGTACCTTTTAATAATAGCATAAAAATATAAAATACATTAGTATTACAATGATTTATTATATCAAACAGCGATAATAAAACATTTCCAATATAATAAGAAATTCAAATCTAAAAGCATTTTCAAAAGAATATTTTCACAGACCTCAAACACTATGTTCCACCTGCTAGTGGTTTCTGTGGATCTAATTTTGACCAGAAGAACAGACCCTTTTATGGGAGAGGATGATAACACTACAAGGAGACTGAGAGGCAGTTGCATTCTCTGATCTCTCTCCACTTCCCTCTTGCTTCTGATTTATTATATATCCAATTCACAAACAACATTTGTGTCAGTAAGGACTGATTCACGATTCATTCAAGTGTGTTATAATGCAGTTGTGAGGACTTTCAGAGAATTGATCTGCCCTTAATGTTATAGTCCCCTTTAACCCTTTATAAGCTTTTGAGGTTTCACAACTCAAAGTTGTGGTCCTTAACAACTCCCCAAATAAACAAAGAGTGATTATGTCAATTTTTTTGATGAAGTTAAAATGTGATAGCTTTATTTTGTTATCCATTATAATTTCTTTGTAAAAAATTTATTCAGGGAGCAGAGCCAAAATGGCAAAGTAAAGATAGGAACTTTCCCAAACGATTCCTCAAACTGCTCCAAATTTCTTTAAACTCTAAACACATTTAAAACATTTTTCATTCAATGGCAATTTAGAAGCTCAGCAAAGAAAGTCTCTGACACCATAATAGAAGTGCTGTGCAGCCCTGACCCAGCCTTACCCCAACTGAGGCCTGACCTCTGAATTAGCAACAGTGCTAGTGGCTTCCAGACCTCTTATCCCAGAAACACCAAAGAAGAACTTGAAGGTCTACAAAAAATAGTCTGAGAAATGAGAAGGATACTCCAGTGCACAATTCTAGCACAGGCCCACCCCAAACCAGATCCAACCTGTACTTTAGCATCAGTGAGTTGGGACCTCTAAATAAGCAGCAGTGCTGGAGGCTTCTGGACCTCTCTGCCTGGGAACACCCGAAAGGACTCAGAAAGGTCAATGAAGAGGGACTGTGACAAGGGTGTAGAAGTCTGGTGTGAAGGCCCAGGATAGCCTAAATCATTGGAATCCCAGTCTCAGCCAACTAGATCTTAAAGCCAAAGTGAGAAAGGAACATCTTTCCAGTTCCAAGGCAGGAAAGAGTGCTTGTACTCACCTTTCTAGAAGGATTTCTAAAAACAGTTGGATAAAATCCCAGAACATTGGGACAATACACTTTCTACCATGGAAACAAAGCCCTATTTTAACAAATATTTAAAAGAAGAGTAATAGGCTAGGAAAATGAGAAGACAACAACAACAACAAAACAGTTTATGGCCATTGAAAGTTATTATGGTGACAAGGAGGATCAAAATACACACTCAGAAAATGATAACAAAGTTAAAGCTCCTACATTCAAAACCTCCAAAAAAAATAAGAGCTGGGCTTGGTCATGAAAGAGCTCAAAAGGGAATTTGAAAATCAAGTAAGAGAGACAGGAAAAAATAGGGAAAATATTTAAAGAGGTGAAAAAGGTAATACAAAAAGCTAGTGAGGAGAAGAATGCCATTTAAAAAAAAAAAAGAAAAAGAAAAAAAGAAAAAGAAAAATTGGCCAATTGGGAAAGGAAGGTGCAAAAGCTCATTGAAGAAATAGTATCATAAAAATAGAATTGAGTAAATGGAAGTTAATGACTTTATGAGAAATCAAGATAAAATAAATCGAAAACAAAAAAAAATGAAAAAAATTAGAAAAAAATGTGAAACATCTCATTGGGAAAAAAAAAAAATCTGATCTGACCTGGAAAATAGATCCAAGAGAAATAATTTAAAAATTGTTGGTCTTTCTGAGAGTCATGATCAAAAATTATCCAAAGGGAATCTCCTTGAATTTTTTTTCTATAAATGTTTTAAATTGTGGACATAAGTATAATATACTACTGAGTCCTATGATATATCAGCCTCTGTTTCTAATAAAACAAATATTATGTGAATCTTCATGAAGTTAAACTCTGAAAGTCTCCACTAATATTATGTTGAAGTCTCCTCCTATTTACCACAAATATCACTGTTTTTCTTTGAATTACTAGAAATTTTAATTAAAAGATTATGGCATCGCATAAGTCATAGGCACACAGCAGTGTGAGAACAAGGGTGATGAGAGAGGGGGAGAGAGCAATGTTTGGTTCAAGGAGAAACTAAAGATTATTAAAAAGAAAAGGAAACCAAAAAGTTTTCAGTTTCTCCCAATATATTCTGCTTTTCTTCTCGTGCTGAATTCTGACTCTAACAAATTATTCATTTGCCTTTCTTACCCAGAAATGTACTGATGGATTTGTTCTATACATTAGTTCTATGCATAGAGATTGGCTGCATGTTTATTGTCTTAAAAATCAACATAAAGTCAATGAAACTAATCACCATGCAAATTTCAAGGTGATCTATTTATTTATTTATTTTTTAGCTACTGAAACTCTTAAAGATTCACCAGTTCTACTCAAGATGGATCCAAGATGATGGAGTGAAGCCAGGAAGCTGCTTGAACTTTCCCAGTTTCCCTCAAAAATCATATGAAGCACCAAGTCTCAGGAAAAAAAAAAAAAAAAAAAAAAAAAAGGCTGATCTATTTAAAGCCTAGCTCTAGATAGATTGAAAGGACTTCAAGAAAAGTTAGTATTAGTGGGATAAAAGGGGTGTTAAACCCAGTTTATACAAACTCTGATAAAGATATTGAGAGATATTGAGAGCAGATCAGAAACTAAGACTCTATGTCCTATCTTAGGTTTGGAACAGATCAGTGGGACAGCTCACCTCAGAGAGAGTCAGCATCTTGGAAAAGGAAGGCAATTCCTTAAAAATTCCAATTGGCACCCCCAACCAAAAATTAAACTCGAAATACAAAAATTAAAAGGAGAAATCAATAAAATTGAAAGTAAAAAAACTATTGAATTAATAAATAAAACCAAGAGTTGGTTTTATGAAAAAGCCAATAAAATAGATAAACCTTTGGTAAATTTGATCAAAAAAAAGAAAGAGGAAAATCAAATTGATAGTCTTACAAATGAAAAGGGGGATCTTTCCACCAATGAAGAGGAAATTAGAGAAATAATAAGGAGTTACTTTGCCCAACTTTATGCCAATAAATTTGATAACTTAAGTGAAATGGATGACTTTCTCCAAAAATATAGGCTCCCTAGATTAACAGAGGAGGAGATAAATTGCTTAAATAGTCCCATTTCAGAAAAAGAAATAGAACAAGCTATTAATCAACTCCCCAGGAAAAAGTCCCCAGGGCCAGATGGATTCACATGTGAATTCTACCAAACATTTAAAGAACAATTAGCCCCAATGTTATATAAATTATTTGAAAAAATAGGGGATGAAGGAGTCCTACCAAACTCCTTTTATGACACAGACATGGTACTGATACCTAAACCTGGTAGATCGAAAACTGAGAAAGAAAATTATAGACCAATCTCCTTAATGAATATTGATGCTAAAATCTTAAATAAGATATTAGCAAAAAGACTTCAGAAAATCATCTCCAAGATAATACACTATGATCAAGTAGGATTTATTCCAGGAATGCAGGGCTGGTTTAATATTAGGAAAACTATTAATATAATTGACCATATTAATAATCAAATTAATAAGAACCATATGATCATCTCAATAGATGCAGAAAAAGCATTTGACAAAATCCAACATCCATTCCTACTAAAAACTCTTGAGAGTATAGGAATAAATGGATTATTCCTTAGAATAATCAGGAGTATATATTTAAGACCGTCAGTAAGCATAATATGCAATAGAAATAAACTGCAACCTTTCCCAGTAAGATCAGGAGTGAAACAAGGTTGCCCACTATCACCATTACTATTCAATATAGTACTAGAAACGCTAGCCTCGGCAACAAGAGCCGAGAAAGAGATTCAAGGAATTAGAGTAGGAAATGAGGAAATCAAACTATCACTTTTTGCAGATGACATGATGGTATACTTAGAGAACCCCAAAGACTCTGCTAAAAAGCTACTAGAAATAATTCAAAATTTCATCAAAGTGGCAGGATACAAAATAAATCCACATAAATCCTCGGCATTTTTATATATCACTAACACAATGCAACAGCAAGAGATACAAAGAGAAATTCCATTCCAAACAAATGTTGAGAGTATAAAATATTTGGGAATCCATCTACCAAAGAAAAGTCAGGAATTATATGAGAAAAATTACAAAACACTTGCCACAAAAATAAAATCAGATTTAAATAATTGGAAAGACATTCAGTGCTCTTGGATAGGCCGAGCGAATATAATAAAGATGACAATACTCCCCAAACTAATCTATTTATTTAGTGCTATACCAATCAGACTCCCAAGAAACTATTTTAATGACCTAGAAAAAATAACAACAAAATTCATATGGAAGAATAAAAGGTCAAGAATTGCAAGGGAACTAATGAAAAAAAACTCAGAGGAAGGTGGTCTAAGTGTACCTGATCTAAAGCTATATTATATAGCAGCAGTCACCAAAACCATTTGGTATTGGCTACGAAATAGACCGGTAGATCAGTGGAACAGATTAGATACAAAGGACAAAAAAGGGTACATCTATAGCAATCTAATCTTTGACAAACCCAAAGATTCCAACATTAGGGATAAAAATTCATTATTCGGAAAAAACTGTTGGGAAAACTGGAAATTAGTATGGCGGAAATTAGATATGGATCCACACTTAACACCATATACCAAGATAAGATCAAAATGGGTCCATGATTTAGGCATAAAGAGGGAGATAATAAATAGATTAGAGGAACAGAGGATAATCTACCTCTCAGACTTGTGGAGGAGGAAGGAATTTATGACCAGAGGAGAACTAGAGATCATTATTGATCACAAAATAGAAGATTTTGATTACATCAAACTAAAAAGTTTCTGTACAAATAATACTAATGCAAACAAGATTAGAAGGGAAGTAACAAATTGGGAAAATATTTTTAAAAACAAAGGTTCTGACAAAGGTCTCATTTCCAAAATATATAGAGAACTGACCCTAATTTATAAGAAACCGACCCATTCTCCAATTGATAAATGGTCAAAGGATATGAACAGACAATTCTCAGAGGAAGAAATTGAAACTATATCCACTCACATGAAAGAGTGTTCCAAATCACTACTGATCAGAGAAATGCAAATTAAGACCACTCTGAGATACCACTACACACCTGTCAGATTGGCTAAGATGACAGGAACAAATAATGACAAATGTTGGAGGGGATGTGGGGAAACTGGGACATTAATACATTGCTGGTGGAGTTGTGAAAGAATCCAGCCATTCTGGAGAGCAATCTGGAATTATGCCCAAAAAGTTATCAAACTGTGCATACCCTTTGACCCAGCAGCGCTACTACTGGGATTATATCCCAAAGAAATACTAAAGAGCGGAAAGAGACATATATGTGCCAAAATGTTTGTGGCAGCTCTTTTTGTTGTAGCTAGAAACTGGAGGATGAATGGATGTCCATCAGTTGGAGAATGGTTGGGTAAATTGTGGTATATGAAGGTTATGGAATATTATTGCTCGGTAAGAAATGACCAGCAGGAGGAATATAGAGAGGCCTGGAGAGACTTAAATCAACTGATGCTGAGTGAAATGAGCAGAACCAGAAGATCACTGTACACTTCAACAACAATACTGTATGAGGATGTATTCTGATGGAAGTGGAAATCTTCAACATAAAGAAGATCCAACTCACTTCCAGTTGATCAATGATGGACAGAGATAGCTGCACCCAGAGAAGAAACACTTGGAGGGGAATGAAAATTGTTAGCACTAATATCTGTCTGCCCAGGTTGCATGTACCTTCGTATTCTAATGTTTATTGTGCAACAAGAAAATGATATTCGCACACATGTATTGTACCTAGACTATATTATAACACATGTAAAATGTATGGTATTGCCTGTCGTCGGGGGGAGGGAATAGAGGGAGGGGGGGTAAATTGGAAAAATGAATACAAGGGATAATATTATAAAATATATATATATATATATATATATATAAAATAAAAAAAAAATTCCAATTGGCCAAATGAAAACAAACAAACAAACAAACAAACAAACAAAAAACACCAAAGAGAACACCACCTTCACAAATAGAAGAGATACAAAAGCTAACTGCAGAAAATCACGCATTAAAAAGTAGAATGGGGCAAATGTAAGCTAATGACTCTATGAGACATGAAGAATCAGTCAAACTAACTAAAAAGAACAAAAAAAGGAAGAAAATGTAAAATGCCTCATTGGAAAAAACAGCTGATTTGAAAAACAGATCTAGGAAGGAAAATATAAAATTATTGGTCTACTTGAAGATCAAGAATAAAACATGAGCCTGAATAGAATTCTTCAAGATATAATCAAGAAAACTTGCCCTGACATTCTTGAAATAGAGAGAGAAAGAATGATTGATAGAATCCATTGATCACTTCTGGAAAAAAAAATTACACAAGGAAAACCACATGGAACTTTGTTACAAAACTCCAGAAGTATAACCTTAAGGGGGTAAAAATATGACAAGCTGCCAGACAAAAGCAATTCAAGCATCAAAGAATGACAGTCAGGATTAGACAGGATCTGGCAGCATCAGCATCAGAGTACTTGGAATCCCAAAAGCCAAAAGACCTGGGGTTGCAATCAAGAATTAACTACCCAGCTAAACTGAGCATCATCTTTCAGGTGAAAAGATGGATCTCCAATGACCTAAGAGATTTTCAATCATTTTATTGAAAATGAAATAGAACTAAACAGAAAATTCAATCTTTAAACACAGGGGAAAAGGGGGGAATAGATAGGTAAATGGGGGAAAATATATATTATTTAAAGGATAAACAGTTATATCTCTGAATGGGAAAATAATATCTATAACTCTTGAGAACTGCATCTGTTATTGGAGTAATTAAGGGCATCATCATATGGACACAGGATGTGGTTGTGAATGTCTTTGATGTGATGATATTAATGATAAAGACCTTAGGGGATGGAAAAAAAAAAAGTTCTGCACCTGCAAAAAAGGAAAGAGGATATATTACATGAAAAATTAGACCCATGAAGTGGAACAAAAGGCCCATTACAATAGAAGAAAAAAGGAAGGGTGATGAGCATTGTTTGAAACTTAATCTCATAAATTATTCAAAGGAATAACATTAATTTAGTTAAGTATGGAAATGTATATAACTCTATTAAAATGTAGAAGGAAAAAGGGGTAAGAAAAGGGGATAGTGGTGATAGAAGGGAGGGTAAGTAGAAGATGGGCTGGGATTGGTAAGGAAAAACAGGGTGGAAAGAAAGAACAAAAGAATGAATATGGGAGGAAAATAGGATGAAAGAAAGATCATCAAATAAGTTATACAAGTGTTGCTGTAATCTATCATCTATGTGAATACTCACACAAATGAAAGATTCATAAAATATTAGCCAATTGAATCTTGCTATCCCAAGAAATATACTGAAATATTAAAGCATAACTAATAATTGACTTAGAGTAAAGAACATAATTCTTGTCAATAGGAAAGATATTATAAATTGTGAAGAAAAATCATATTAAAGTTAATATTGTTAATATTGAATTTTCATGGCATATTAAATCTTAGCTTTATACATACATACATACATACAAACATATACAAACACATAATCAGATATGATGAGGTTTCAAACTTCCACCACCCATTTCTGTTGACTAGAATGATTTCCCTTTTGTCATGTGAATGTTTCTAGAACTTTCAATGGACTAAAATAAATTTACAGGAGTGGCCAAACTCCAGTTCACATAATGAGATGAGAGTTTGGAAATATATAACATATTTGTTTCTATTTTTATATAGATATAATATTTTGCAAATTGAAGAAAATTAAAATATGTTGATTAGTAGCTTCCCATATGAGGTATAAAATAGATGTTAATTATTTTTCCTGAATGTATCCCAAATGAAGTAACAAGGCAGGTTAGCTTCATGTCAACAATATTTAAGGTTATCTCACCTCTGACATATATTGATTGTTATCCTGACTGTTCTAAGATATTTTTTTAAGAATAACAGTTTCACAGAAGATACTAACCTGCTTTGGTAGAGATTTTTCTATGGAAGAGTTCCCTAAAGTAATGATAGATTCTGGCCCATTCCAGTTTATATTCAACAATGTTATATGGCTTCATAAATACTAAAATCACTTTCATCCTATTTCTTAATGATCTCTTATGTCCCTTCCAGTTCTCAGATATTCTGCTTCCATTTGTAAAACTCCTTGGCAGAAAGATGCTAACACTTCACTCTAACACAACTCAAGTGGATGCAAAAATCTGTCAAGTACTCTTGAAAATCCATCTATGAGACTTCAGTTACTGGAAATATAATAAACAACTAGCTATAACTCATCCCATTTGTTTCACAGTAATGCTGCATGAATTGTAAAGATGGCATACTAATGAGATCTATTATCTTCACTCTATAAGGCTACTACTCCTCCAAATGTCTCCTTTTCTATCAAGCACTTTGTCATCCTTGTAGTCATTCATATTAACAACCTCAGAATCAAATTTAACTCTTCTGTATTCATCACCAAATCATTCCACCCCATTCAATCAAATACAAAGTATTGTTGATTTTTCCAACACACTATATCTCAACTATTCTTTTCTATCAATTTTTATTTATTTATTTATTTATTTTTGCTGAGGAAATTGGGGTTAAGTGACTTGCCTAGGGTCTCACAGCCAGGCAGTATTAAGTGTCTGAGACTAAATCTGAAGTCACGTTTTCCTGACTTCAGGGTTGGTGCTCTATCCACTGCACCACTTAGCTGCCACTTTTCTATCAATTTTTGTGAAGAATGTTCAAGATAAGTGCCCTATTAACTCTTGTCTGAACTATTTAATGATCATTTAATTGGGTTCTAGTATTCTAGACTCTCTTCTGTTCAATTAGTCCCTTCATAGCTACTGACAGTTATGATTATTTTCTTTTTAAAATAAAATAATTTTTGCTTCCAGGAGCCAAGATGAATAATAAGTAAATCATTGGAATCCTCTCATGTTCACCTCTGGGCAGCCATAAAACAGGGCCCCAAGACAAGTCCTGGAGTGGCAAGATCAGCAAGAAAACAGGCTAAACCAATTTTTTTAGTTCAGGAAATTTGTAAGATCAACAGAAGGGGTCCATCTGAGTTGGACAAGAGAGAAGGCCAGTTCAAGAGAGGAAGCTTCCCAGAATCCAGCAGCAAGCCCCACCTCAGCAAACCAAAAGGAGATTATGATCCCCAGTGTGGTGAAACAGTGTATACTAAAATCAGGACTCTTTTCCCATCTTGTGCCTTGGCAAAAACAAAGAAGTCTGTGGATTCTAAAGTCCAAAAATCAACACATGCTTCAGGGTAGCTGGCCAAACAGGCATTCTTCAGCAGTCAGATCTTCAAATGCATTAGTGCATCCCAGACAAAACACAGAAGAAACTTACTTGGCCTTAGCACATGCCAGACACTACCACTCCAGCTTAGCACCAGGTAATCTAACCAGAACCCTAAGTTTCCAGTAGTGCTAGCCACTCCCTCCCTCCACACTGTTTTGTGCAGCACCAGACATTAGGGTCCACTGTGGGCCTCAGGGCAAAAATCAGTGCAGCACAAGGTAAGCATCTAGTCAATGGAACAGAAAGATTGAGACAGTACTGACTCCTTTCACCCTAGGAGCAGAGCTCAACTTTAAAAGAAAGGAAAATGGTAAGGAGGGAAAAGTGAGATTAGGAAGAACTGAGTGTTAGGATTCTTATAAGGTGCTAAGTCACTAGAATGGATATAATTATCTAATTTAGCATGGTACTTAACAATTCTCTAATTCAGAGTTCACACTTTTCACACCTTTAAGAGAGTATACTTTTAAGGAGCTCCCACAAGCCCAGGGAGTACCCACAAGCCCATTCTCTGGGAGGATATAAGAAGCCATTATTCAGAAGTCAAGATTTCATTCCCACTTCCATGTTCGCACTGGCTGGAGACACTCAGAGAAGAGCTCTTGAGAGCCAAGAAGAGAGATAGGTCTCTACTAAAGCCAACTGGGCCCCAGGAAAAGATCCAGGATTTTGAAGGACACAATATAAATTATTTGAACTTATAGGTCCTTTTCCCTTTTTGTGATCTCTTTGGTGTACAGACACAGTAGTGGTATTGCTGGATTAAAGGTTATGTATAATTTCACAAATGTTTAGACATAGTTCAAAATTTCTTCTCAGAATAGTTAGATCAGTTCACAACTACACCAGCAGTTCATTAATGTCCCAGTTTTCTCACATCCCCTTTGACATTTATCATTTTGTTTTTCTGTCATATTAACCAATCAAATAAATATTAGGTGGTACCTCATATTTGTTTTAATTTGCTTTTCCTCTACTCACATGTTTATAAAGACTTTTTTGATTTCCTCAACTGAAAACTGCCTATTCATATCCTTTTACAATTTGTCAATATATTCTAATAAATCTGACTCATTTTGTATAACTGAGAAATTAAGTTTTTATCAAAGATACTTGCTTTAAAGACTGTTTCTCAACTTTTTGTTTTCTGTCTAATCTTGACTGCATTTGTTTTGTTTGTACAAAAGCTTTTTTAATTTAATAAAATCAACCTGATTTGCATATTGTAGTACTCTTTAACTCTTATTAGTCATGAATTCTTCCTCTCCCAATAGATTTAATATATAAATTATTTTTTGCTCTTCAAATTTGCTTATTATGTCACTGTTTTTGCCAAGTAGTGAGTTCTTATCACAGAAGCCTGGGTCTTTGGGTATATCAAATACTAGGTTACTATGTTCATTGACTAGTATATCTTATGTATCAAATCAATTCTTCTAATCTAACACTTTATATCTTAGCTTTTATCAGATAGTTTTGATGGTTACTGCTTTTCAATGTGGTTTGAAATTTGATATTGCTAGGCTATCTTCCTATGCATTTACTTAAATTAGTCTATTTGTTCAGTGCCATGCCAGTAAAACTACCAAAATATTATTTTATTGAACTAGAAAAATAATAACAAAATTACTCTAGAAGAACAAGAATATCAAGGGAATTAATGAAAAAAAAAATTCAAGGGTTGGTGGTTGAGCAGTACCAAACCTAAAACTCAACTATAAAGCAGCAGTCATTAAAAAAAAAAAAAAAAAAAAAAAATTGGTACTGACTAAGAAATAGAGTGGTGGATCAGTGGAATAGATTAAATACACATGACACAATAAGCAAGGCCTTTGGTAAGCTAGTATTTAATAACTCCCCAAATCCCAACTCCTAGAATAAGAACTCACTATTTGACAAAAATTGCTGGGAAAACTGGAACGTAATATGTCAGAAATTCATCATAGACTTACATCTCACACACCATACCAAAATAAGGTCAAAATGGATACATGATTTGGGCATATAGGATGATACAAAAACAAATTAGAAGAACAAGGGATAAATACCTATCAGATCTTTAGAGAAGAGAGGAATTTATGATCAAAGAAGAATTAGAAAACATTATATAAAGTAAAATGGACAATTTTTCTACTACCTCTAGGCCAAATGTTTTCCTTCCTTCACAACATCTCATGTTACCATATTTTCCTCTTTTCAAAATATAATTACTATGTTTCTCTTCTAGAAGATCCTCCTTTTCTAAATGACAATGTATGGCAACAAGCTCATATATTTATTTAATATTTACTAACAGGTTAGTTATATAAACACCATTTATTGAGTCATATGTAACATAGTTGTTTTTTTTTTTAAGTTTGCCAAAATTTATATACATATAAATATAGATATTATCTGACATGAATCTCATAACTCAATGAGGTAGATATTTTTATCCCAAGAAAACTGGAACTCAAAGTGATTTATCTCAGGATACAGATACCATTTAAGGTAGAATCTTCCTGAATTCTAGTCCAAGTATCTATTCATAGTGCCATGCTATCTTAGTTTTGAAAGGAGCAGAGTATCTCCATCTGAAAAATAAGTGGTTGGGTACATGATCTTTGGGGATTTTGCTGAATTTTAAAATCTATGATGTGGACAATTCTAACATTTTACATTTCAAGCCTAGACCTAGACTCAGTGACTAATTCATGTATATCAATATTCAAGATATAAGGATTTACTTAAGCTATACATGCTTATTCTTTGTAATAAATAGAAGTTTGATTAATTCGTTTTCTAATTGTTTTTCTCAATCTTTATATTGAATAGCCTGTGGGAAGGGAAAATAGAGTCAACAGTTTCTACTGTTGCATTAACTAACAAAATGGGAAATTCCATTATTCTTTTTGAATTTAGCATTGTTACTGGCAAAAACAAATCTATGTTCATAATATTACATTTAGTATATTTTATGTAAATTAAAACTGCCTCAAAAAAACAAAACAAAAATTATACTTAAATAAGATCATTGGCCTATTTACAAATCTACATATACATAGTCAAATAAATTCAAGGAGTATTTTGCCTAAATATACTTTAAAAATAACAGAGCATGGCTCCATTAGAATAAATCAGACCTGTGGGCCTCAGTTTTTACTTCTGAACAGTGGAAACATATTTAGTGTTAATTCATACATTGCTATAGGCAGTTGCTATATGCTTATTGGTTCTCTTAGAAAACAGCAAAGCACTTCAAATTAAAAAAAAAAAAAAAAAAAAAAAAAAAACTATTATTAGAATGTCTGATACACAGAATTTCAACTCCATTTATCTCCTTTTCACCCTAAAGCATCCATCAGATAAAATATTTCAAAGATAAAATTGCATCAGAAAAAAAAAAAAAAAGACAATAACTATGGAAAGGCTGTGCTTCTACATTCTTCAAATGTAATGAGTACTTTTGCTGCTTTCATGTTTAATTAACTTTGATCTCCTGTGAAACTAAATTAGGTCTATTGTTCTAGATGGCATTGGAGAGAGTTGGGCTTTTTTGCATATATTTTACATATTGAATATGGATATTAAGGAATATGTTAAGGTTAAATTATTCTCAAATGTTTTCATTGTTGTATTCAGGAAGTTTAGCAATGAAAGGGGCATTCGGGTTAATGAAAAAATCTTTCACTTGGTCAAATGTCACATTCAAGCCAAGACAGGAACAAAAATTATGAAAATGGTTTACTGAGAGTTTACCTGGGGAAGCTATCAGACTGATGAAGGATGATCAGAATAAAGCTTCAGGCATAAACACTAAATTATCTGAGAAGCTTTTGTCCACCATTATTTTCTATTCAAGGCAAAATCTTGTCAGTGATGACTCATAATCCTATCATCCAATCTTCTTTTGGTTCATAATAACCACAGGGGGAAAATCAAATTACAGCTGCAAAGTCAGAGAAGAGAGAATATATTTGTCTATGTGCATTATATATTTGTTTGCTATATGCATTCTATGTATACAAGGTATAGTTTCCAACTATACTAATCCTTGCTTTGATTCTCAGAATTATTGGAACAAATTTCCTGCTAACAAAGTGCTGATGCAATTTTGTTACTCGTGATTACATTTTATATGCTCTCAGATTAAAAATTTTATTCTACTTTTGTAGGAAGTAAAAAAAGACATATTAGTTATTATGGCTCTCTCCTTAAAACTACTAGCTTGATTTTATATACAATGTGGTCTTCAATTTGATTGTATCCAAATTAATAACCTTAAGTGATATAAACATTAAAAAATGATTTTCAAGTAAAGGGTTGAATTTATGATATAATAATGGCAAAAGATGATTATAGAATAGTTATAATTACCAAGTATAGAGCATTTTTGAAATTTATTCAGAATTTTTGGAAGAATCAATTAGATCTCCAAGTTCCTATTTAAAAAGCAAAACTTAATTAGTTTGTTATCATTCATTCCTTCTAATTCTGTTCATGTGAATTGACTTATAATAAGCTGGAGTTTGTCCTGGTAGATTGGCTATCTTCCAAAATCATGTTATTCCTAATTCTGAATTGTAATAATTGAGAGGATCTATCATTAGTGCTGACAGGGTACAGTGTTATATGCAAGGATCACATTAAATGTGACTAAATAATATTACTTCTTTATAAAGTTGTTTTTTTTTTTTTTTTTTTTTTTTTTTGAGACAATTGGGTTTAAGTGACTTGTACAGGGTCATACAACTAGGAAGTGTTCAGTGTCTGAGGGTAGGTTTGAACTCAGGTACTGATGAAGGCAGGGTTGGTACTCTATCCACTGTGCCAACTAGCTTTCCCTTCTTTATAAAATTTCATTTAGAGCTGACTTGTTTCTACATTTTATCTTTCTTGTTGTTTAGTGATTTTTTTAGCAAGAGTCTTTGTGACTCTATTTGAAAATTTTTTGGCAAGTGCTTTGCTATGCTTAGTAGTTTGCCCTTAGCTCTAAAATTTTTACAGATGAAGAAACTGAGGCCTATGGAGTTAAGTGACTTGCTTTGGCCAGTAAGTGACTGACATTAGTTTCTGAACTTGAGGAAGATGAGTATTCCTGACTTTAGGGCTAACCCTTTATCCACTGCCTCACCTAGTTGCTCCTAATTTTTTATCTTCTATCCTGCCAAAAGTGGATTCATATATTGTACTGGAAAACAAAACAAAACTCTATCAGATTATCTCTTTGTTATTTATCTCAACATATGTCTATGTATATCAAAATGATGACTGATAAAGATGATTATTGTATATGACATTTATTAAGTGTTTTAGTTTGAAAAGCAGCCACCATTTATATATTAAATGAACAAATATTTATTTAGATTTACCCTATTCTTCTTAGAAACACCTATACATTGTTATATTGAGTTTGGGTAATCATATTACAGAAAAAATAATACGCTGTGAAAAATCAATCAATCAGTCATTAAGCACCTATTTTGGGTCAGGTACTGTGCTACCCACTAGGGATGAAAACAGAAGCAAAAGATACTTCCTGCCCTGAAAGACCTTACAATCTAATGATTGGAAACAAACTTATATACACATATCGATATACATATATGAGAATATAATATATTTTTTATTTATTTTTATTTATTTTATAATATTATCCCTTGTATTCATTTTTCCAAATTGTCCCCCCCCTCCCTATACTCCCTCACCCCGATGACAGGCAATCCCATACATTTTACATGTGTTACAATATAACCTAGATACAATACATGTGTTTAAGTACCATTTTCTTGTTGCACAATAAGCATTAGATTCCGAAGGTACAAGTAACCTGGGCAGACAGACAGTAGTGCTAACAATTTACATTCACTTCCCAGTGTTCCTTCTCTGGGTGTAGCTACCTCTGTCCATCATTGATCAACTGGAAGTGAGTTGGATCTTCTTTATGTTGAAGATTTCCACTTCCATCAGAATACATCCTCATACAGTATTGTTGTTGAAGTGTACAGTGATCTTCTGGTTCTGCTCATTTCACTCAACATCAGTTCATTTAAGTCTCTCCAAGCCTCTCTGTATTCCTCCTGCTGGTCATTTCTTACAGAGCAATAATATTCCATAACCTTCATATACCATAATTTACCCAACCATTCTCCAACTGATGGACATCTATTCATCTTCCAGTTTCTAGCTACAACAAAAAGAGCTGCCACAAACATTTTGGCACATACAGGTCCCTTTCCGCTTGTTGGGATTACTAGGTGAGAACTGAGGTTGTCTGGATGGTGACAAGGTGAGAATTCAGGTTTTCTGGACAATTACAAGGTGAGAACTCAGGTTGACTTGATAGAAGGAGCAAGCCCATTGGCTGAAGTGGTTCTTCCCAGAAGCCCTTGCATTATCCCACGCCCATTCTCTGGGAGGATAAAAAGAGACAGCAATGGGCGCAGACAGCAGATCGGCCTGGAGAAGGATAAGAGCTGGAGGAGATTCAGAGCCAGGATTCAGAAGAAGACTCTCTGCATTTACATCAGGCCTGACGGGGCTCTCTGCAGGAAGGGAAGTCACTTCTAAGGACAAGAGTTAACAGCAACTGCCTGGAGACAACGGTTCACTACAGGAAGAAGAATCTGTCTTAAAGATTTGAGTAGACACAGCAGATCTCTTCCCAGAGAGCGATCCGGCAGCTTCTAGAGACGACAGCTCGCTACAATTGGCGTCCACACGTGGGGCAAGGACTTTTGCTTATCCTGACAAGAGGAGCTAGACCAGACCTTTGCAATTTGGCGCCCAAACAGGGACAGACACGGTCCTGATTCCAGTGAAAAAGACTCCCATCCAGATCTCAGTCTCTCTGACCCAGAACCGTGAGTAACGAGGAAACTTTGTTAAAGATTAAGTGAGCGTGCTAATAGATAAATAAGGAACTTAACTTGTTAAGGGCTAAACCAGGAATCTCTTATAGCTGAAATGGGGCAGATGTTAGCTATATTCAATCCCTGGACCTCAGCCGACTCAACCTCAGCCCCAGATGCAACCTCAGCTCCATTCAGGAGTGGTACTATAGAGAGTATAATCAACATAATTGAGGAGCAGAGTTTACTTGTAACCTGGGTACAGATTGCTAAACTCTTGGCTGCATTAAGACGCACATCCCCTTGGTTCTTAGAGGAAGAAAAGATAGATGTAGATAAATGGAAGCTAGTGGGATATGAAATGAAAGAATTTCAAGCAAAAAATGGGCCTCGTTCAATTTCTGCAGAAGTATTTTATATCTACAACATAGTTCAATTAGCCTTAAACTATCAAGCAAGTTGTAGGAGAAGGAAAAGTTCTAAAAATGAACAGAGGAGGAAGTGTGAGGAAAAAAGGAAAGATCAAGATCTTTCCCTAGAGCAAGAGGATTTAAATGAGGAATTATGGTATGATTCTCTTGAAGAAGCTTCAACCCTGCCTAGAGAACAGATTATTGACAGGCCCACATCAACCCCACCTTCAGAGATGGAGGAAGAAAGAGGGGAAGAGGCAGAAACACAAACAGAATTGCCTGTGAAGAAGCCTAAGCCTATGACAAGATTAGAAAAAGCATTGGTTAAAGCTAAGAGAGAAGGACAGGATATAAGTGATTTTATACATGCATATCCTGTGATTGAAAATACTGACTCTGTAGGTAAAAAAAGGAGAAGATATGCACCTTTAGATTTGAATACAATTAAGGATTTGAAAAAAGGTTGTACCCTTTATGGGGCTACATCAGCTTATGTCAAAATGTTACTAGATGGTTTGTCTTATGAAGTCCTAACCCCGAATGATTGGAAATCCATAGCAAGGACATGTCTGGAACCTGGAGAAAATTTATTATGGCTTGCGGAATTTCATGAATTATGTAAAATTCAAGTCAGATGCAATTTGGAAATAGGAGTTAACACACAATTCACTTTTGAGCACTTAGCTGGTGAAGGTCAGTATGGAGAGAATTCGGAACAGATTAATTATACCATGACAATATATGAACAAATTGCTAAGGCTGCAATAAAAGCTTGGGGTGTCCTTCCTGGACAGAAAGATCGTGGAGAGGCTTTCACTAAAATACAGCAAGGTCCCAATGAACCTTTTGCAGATTTTGTGGGACGTTTGCAAACTGCTGTCAAAAGAACTATTGGAGAAAATGCAGCTACAGAAATAATGACCAGACATCTGGCTAAGGAAAATGCCAATGAGATTTGCAAAAGAATTATATGGGGATTAGACAAAGATGCTCCTTTAGAGGAGATCATAAGACGCTGTGCTACAGTGGGAACAAATGCTTTTTACACCCGGACAATGATGAATGTGGAAAGACAGGGTCCCTCCTGGCAAGGGCCTTCTAGAGAAACTCGGCGATGTTTTCAATGTGGAAAAATTGGGCATCTAAGAGCTCAGTGTAGGTATGGAGATACAGTGAGAAGACAGGGTGAAAGAAGACCTAAAACCCCATGTCCAAAATGCAACAGAGGACTCCATTGGGCATCAGAGTGTAGAATAATTCAGGGAAATGGGATGAGGGGCCCAGATCCAGGGCCCCAGGCAAAAAAGACTTGGGGCATGATGGCAGCTGATGTTACACCCAAAGAACCTTTAGAAGGCCAGGACTCTGATTTAATCAACCAGCAGAAAAGCAATTACATGGCAGAAAGGGATTACCTGATAAGTGAGTCAAAAGGCAATCAGATTGAAAAAATGGATTACACTTGGGGAGAATACAGGCCTTTTAAACCAACAGGGCTGTGTCCAGTGCAAACAACTCCAATATAATGGCCAGATGATGAGAAGAGATTTAGAAAGTGGTAAATAGAAGGTAATTAGATAGGTTAACTGCCTGGGGGAGAGGGTTTGCTTGTATTTCTTCAGCAGGAGAAGGAATCAGATGGGTGCCAACGAGTCATATTCGCCTTGTCCATCAGAGAAAGACAGAAAAAGAGAAAGACCTCAAAATAAAGGAGAAGATCTAAGAAACATCTGACACTGAAAGAGCATGGATAATAAGAAGACTGTTAAAGAACTTTAAAACCAGCAGGAATCATTGGACTTCCTCACACAAGATGAGACTAATGGACAATGGACTTATGGACATTTATAAATTTTCAATTTATGATTATGTTATATACTTCTAGCATGTGTTACGTTACTATGTTACTATGTGCTTATGTAATTTATGTAATTATCTGTAATACTTCCCATATTGATGGATTTATGTTTCAAGGTCATGACTGTCCTATGTTCTAAATCAAAAGAAAGGGGGAGATGTTAGGATTACTAAGTGAGAACTGAGGTTGTCTGGACAGTGACAAGGTGAGAATTCAGGTTTTCTGGACAATTACAAGGTGAGAACTCAGGTTGACTTGATAGAAGGAGCAAGCCCATTGGCTGAAGTGGTTCTTCCCAGAAGCCCTTGCATTATCCCACGCCCATTCTCTGGGAGGATAAAAAGAGACAGCAATGGGCGCAGACAGCAGATCGGCCTGGAGAAGGATAAGAGCTGGAGGAGATTCAGAGCCAGGATTCAGAAGAAGACTCTCTGCATTTACATCAGGCCTGACGGGGCTCTCTGCAGGAAGGGAAGTCACTTCTAAGGACAAGAGTTAACAGCAACTGCCTGGAGACAACGGTTCACTACAGGAAGAAGAATCTGTCTTAAAGATTTGAGTAGACACAGCAGATCTCTTCCCAGAGAGCGATCCGGCAGCTTCTAGAGACGACAGCTCGCTACAATTGGCGTCCACACGTGGGGCAAGGACTTTTGCTTATCCTGACAAGAGGAGCTAGACCAGACCTTCGCATCCGCTCTTTAGTATTTCTTTGGGATATAAGCCCAATAGCAGCAATGCTGGGTCAAAGGGTATGCACAGTTTGACAACTTTTTGGGCATAGTTCCAAATTGCTCTCCAGAATGGCTGGATTCTTTCACAACTCCACCAGCCATGTATCAGTGTCCCAGTTTTCCCACATCCCCTCCAACATTCATTATTATTTGTTCCTGTCATCGTAGCCAATCTGACAGGTGTGTAGTGAGTGGTATCTCAGAGTTGTCTTAATTTGCATTTCTCTGATCAGTAGTGATTTGGAACGCTTTCATATAAGTGGATATAGTTTCAATTTCATCATCTGAGAATTGTCTGTTCATATCCCTTGACCATTTATCAATTGGAGAATGGTTTGGTTTCCTATAAATCAGGGTCAGTTCTCTATATATTTTGGAAATGAGACCTTTGTCAGAACCTTTGCTTTTAAAAATATTTTCCCAATTTGTTACTTCCCTTCTAATTTTGTTTGCATTAGTATTGTTTGTACAGAAACTTTTTAGTTTGATGTAATCAAAATCTTCTATTTTGTGATCAATAATGATCTCTAGTTCTCCTCTGGTCATAAATTCCTTCCTCCTCCACAGGTCTGAGAGGTAGACTATTTACTGTTTCTCTAATCTATTTATTATCTCAGAGAATATAATATTGAAAATAATTAACAGAGGAAAGGCACTAGAAGTAAAAAAGAGTTAGGGAAAGCTTCCTGTAGGAGATTAGATTTGTTTGTATTTAGAGAAAGTCAGGAACATTTGTAACTGGTGCAGAGGAAAGAGTGCATTCTATACATGGAAACAGCCAGAGAAAATATCCAGATTAGATGACTAGCTGGACAATGAAACAATGAGGGCAATCAGAATGATATAAGGCCACACGTTACCCCTCATGGGTATTAGATGGAGGAAATTAGAATTTTGAGCTGTGATTAAGGAAGATATGGAGGAAAAGTAAATGATAATAAGCACTTTTTATATCTTTGAAGATTTGCCAATGAGAATTAAGACTTTTTCAATATAGTCCAATTCAAATACAAGTAAGATGAATGTATGGAGATTCCAAAAAAAAAAGAAATTCAGCTTTCCAGTAAGACAGAACTGATTTCAGTCATCTAAAAGTATGAGACAGTCTTGAGGGAGTGAGTTCTCTAGATGTGAAGGCTTTCAAGTAGAAACCTAAGGATTAAGTGTCACATCTGATTTAGAAGGTATAATCAATCAGGTAGGAAAATGTCATGACCTCTTTCTACTCTGAATTGCAATTATTATGATTTAAAAATAGTATTTATATATTTGTCATACTTCCTTATGATTCTTACTCTTTCTTCTTAACAGAGAATGGCCTTTTATAACCCTCCCCCAAACATTTGTTTTTTAAATCAACAAAATACCATCATATAAAGCATGTCTAAAATTTCATATTTCATTGTCATAGAATGGTATCTCTACAATTAAGTAGGGTGTTTTGACTTCTAAGATTATTTTTGAACCAAAACTAATTGTTCTAATGTTGTTGATCTTGTCCCCATTCAGAATATTATTTTTCATGACTGCTTATAGCACTTTGCATTCACTTCAGGGGATATGAGGGAACTCAGCTCTAGCAGAGATGATTGTTAAATTTTCAATATAAACATTTACACCGCAGACATAAGCAAGCCTTATTAACTATGGATTGACTTATTGTTTGACTAATTAAGTGATGGAATAAGGTAGAATAAGCTTAAAAGTATTTCATGCATATTTTTGGAAAGTCCTGTTGTTAAATATTTATCAGTTAATCATTGAGAAGTTCATACAAGTATCCCATGTTTCTCTGCATTCATCATAGTTTTTAATTCATAATTCGGACAAAATATTATGTTGTATTTTTGAAACATTTTTCCCATTATTAACTGATGGATTTTTATTTTATTTCCAGCCTACTATAAAATATTTTAGTACATATGGAAGCATTTATTTCCCCCTGATATATCCATCATTTTGTTTGTTTTACTAATTTTGATTAGGTTATTTAAATGCCTCATTCATCAATGATGATATTAATGATAATTAATGAGATATTTTTAAAAGGCAAAAATTATAATAAACCTTAATGGAGCAGTCTTAAGTTTAAAAGTTCATTAGTATCCTTTTATATAAATCCCATTATCTCATCTTTTAATGATAATTTATGATTTTTCACCAGCTAAAGCCCTCTAAATAACTCTAAATTCAGCCCCCAAAAAGGTGGCCTCAATGTAAAGGTGCCCTGAGGTAAAGAGTGTAAAAAAACTAAATCAAATAGCACAGTAGCCACTAGAGTCAGCTTCATTGCATATCAATACTTTGGTGGGAGTATAGTAAGAAGTGACAAGGTTGCTGGGATCCACAGAAAAATGAAAAATCAGCAAAATTTTCAGGATGTGTAAATAATATTCTAGGATTTAGGAAAGTACTGTATGAACTGCAGCTGCTTTAGGACATAAATTGTCCTTTTGCCCTAAGGATTTTCTGGCATTTTCTAGATCCCTGGCCTCTATGTTAAGAATTGTCCTTTTTTTCAGGTCATTAGCAACAACAACAAAAAATAACTCTCAATATCTCCCCTTTTTCATATCCAATTTCCATGTATCCTTGTATATAGTGATTCCTTGTAAGGTCTTAAGATCTTCGGAATTCTCTTGCAGAAAGCTTTCAAAATTGAAAAAAATCTATTGATAAAATTTCTGAAAGTTGACCTTGAGCTACACATTAATCTATATCCAATCTATCACTTGTAATCTTGCTATCTCTAGTGTTATGAAATAAACTCAAATCAGATATAATATAAGAAAGTTATTATTAGCTATCATTAGCCATATTAAAAAATAATTAGAGAAATCAACATTAAAGTAATTCTGAGGTTCCACCTCAAAATGATTAGATTGCCAAAATTGAACAAAAAGCAAAATTAAAACTACTGAAAGGGTATAAGGGACAATAAAAATGTGCTTAATTCACTTTTAACATACTTTCATTAGTATTGTAATCAGTCTGATCTTTGTGAAAGAAAGTTTAAATTTATGAATAAGAAGTCCCTAAAAAATGCATACATTTTGCCCAGTCATACTTCTCCTCCAAATATTCCATACAAAGAAAAACATGACCAATTAACTCAAAACATTCATCACATTTTTGTAGTAACAAAGAAATAAATATTAAAGATACCCATAAATCAAGGAATGGATTAACAAATCATAGTATGAATATAATGACAATACTTTGACATAAAAAGATGAAAAAGATAGTTTTTGAGAAATTTGTAAAGCTTCATATTAACTACTGCAGAGTGAAGAAGATAAAACAATTTATGGAGTAGCATAAATTGTTTTATCTTCTTCACTTTGCAAAATTATAAAGAAACAAAAAACTTTGAAAGACTTAAGAACTCTGATCAACAGAATGACAAACTGTGATTCCTGCAAACCCATGATGAAACATGATACCCACCTTGGCCTAGAAGTTATGAACTCATGACACATCTCTTCTTCTGAGCCAGGAAAGAGTCTTAATTGCTGATTTGCTGTGATTAAGACCCTGTCATTGGTTTTTCTCTATTTGAGCTGGGCTGAACTCCCTTTTCCCTCCACTGACACTACATTTTCTTGGAGTTTTTTCAGTCTATCTTGAGCTGGAGAGAGGTTTCATTCCATCAGACTCTGTTCAGAGCCAGTTTCATGTGGTTTTTGAGGGAAACTGGGAGGGCTTGAAAAGCTTCCTGATTTGGTTCTACCTATGCAATCATTGTAGTGTTTATTAAGATTTTTTTTTAATAGTAGCATTCAGGTAAGCTGATTATTCTAATTTTTTTTGTCTTCTTGACTGTCCTCTAGAACAGTTGTTTTTCTTATAAGATGTTTCAAAGTTTCTTCTTCTTTTTTTAAATTCTCTATATTTTGTTTCCTTATTTCAGAGTTTTTTATAATTTCATTGGCCTCCTCTTGTCTAATTTTCAAAGAATAATTTTCTTCCTTAAGATTCTGGATCTCATTTCTAGCTGATTAACTTTCTTTTCATAATTGTTTTTCTTGGATTATTTTTCTTTAATTTTTCCCCTCAATCTCTCTTTTCATTTTTAAAGTCTCTTTTGCATTTTTCTATGAATGCTTTTTGGCCAGGTGGGCATTTGACATTATTTATTTATTTATTGTGATAAGAAAGAATCTTTTTTTGTTTTTTTTTTTTTGCTTCCATAGCTACCTCTGAAAATGACCTTTTCTCTTCTCTATTCCCATAGTAAAAATTATTTTCTCAATTTTCCTTCATTCAGACTTCTGACTATCCCCATTGTCAAGGAGGTGGATTCCTTTCCCTGGGGCCTCACCTAGCAAAGGTTTACCACATGTTGTGTTGGGGGAGCTAGTCTGGAGGCATGTACTTTCACAGGATCAAAAAGTTAATCCTTATACCTTTTCAAATCTTTTTGGATTGTCCCAGGAAGATCACTATTCTGCTCCAACTCTTGTTTGGTTTTAGTCATTCTATATTCTCCATGAAGCACTATTTTTATTATTGTTATCTTGCCTATGTCATTAATATTTTAATTTCCTCTTCCTGGACCTTCCCAACACTTTTCCTGTTGGAGTAGGTTACCTGGATTAACATATGGATTTCCTAGAATTTATTTAATTGTTTTTTCAGGAAAATAGTAGTCATTCAATTTCCCCTTTGCTTTATGTTTATGTATAGAGTTAGGAGTTTTAATTCATAAATTCATGAAATATGGATTCTAGGGTTGTTTTACATGATTTTTAGAGAATCAAATGCTTATTAAATATCTTATATCAGACTATTTTAGGTCACTTGTTTTTGAAATGGGAAATATTATCTTTTCCCATTTTTCAAACAGTTGGATTTCATTTAATATTTCTTCTGTCATATGTAGTCTTTTTTTTTCTAGTTTTCATGAAGTTCATTATTGCCATAATGTTTCACATTTGTTGTTTAAGTGATTTATTGTCATTCCAGTTTTTAAAGTTTTTAGTTCATTTTTATTGCTTGCTTGATTTCTACTAAATAGATTTTTAGAGTGTAGAAATCTAATTATATTGTTTTTTCACTCTATTTTTATTCTTACATTATTGTCATCAGTGTCTACAACAATTTATTCTTACTTCACCCTTCAATGCAAAAACTATCTCCATGTTTCTTTGAATTTCTTATGTGTATAGTTAAGGTGATTTCCAAATATGTAAAATTTGGAAAATACCAGATACCATATCAATTTCATTTTTTCATCATCTTTAAGGTATGTATATATATATATATATAAGTGCATATTGAATCTCTCCAATAGAATGTAAATTCCTTGAGAGTGATTTCATTTTTATCTTTGTATCCCCCAAACCTAGGCCATATATATAAGCTATATATAAGGTGCATATAAGTATCTTGGATAAAATTTGGATCCAAGTCATTAATACATACAACTTGATAGTTTTATAATTTTTGTCATTATCTCTTTCTCTAGAGATGAGATATATTTGTTACACATTGAAGGGGGTCTTTCCTGACAAAGTTTTCAATCATGCAGAAAGCTGTTTCCAAATTTCCATAAAACAAAGCATATTCCCTTTACATGATAAATTGCTACCAGACACAAATCTTAGCTGACTCCCCAAGTGGTTGATTCTGTTATCACTGATTTGTCCTTCAGTTTTCAATGCAATGAAAATGAATTACTTACAACTAATTGTGTTAGGAAAACAGCAAATTTACTCCTACTACCAACAGAAAGGAAAAAAAGGAGGAATAAGCTTGAGAATGTATAATTCAATAGATATGAACATGGATCACATATAAAAAAAGTATAAATGATAATATTTCAAGCAGGTTAAATTCAATTTTTAAATAAATATGCTTTTGATAATTTATTTAAATTAAATAATTTATTAAAAATCTATTGTGCAATTTTCATAATTGGCCTAGGTTTGGGGGATACAAAGATAAAAATGAAATCACTCTCAAGGAATTTACATTCTATTGGAGAGATTCAATATGCACTAAATAATGAAACAACCAAACAATCTCTGTTGTATATTCATCTTTCTATATATCATTTATATATCTACAGGAACAATTGAAAAAGAATTTCAAGATTAAAGATTACTAAAGAGAGAAAAAGTAAAGCAAAGAAATCAATGAAGCATTTAGTAACCAACTATTACATGTCAAGTAATGTGCTAAATGCTCTACAAATATGGTCTTATTTGGAGAAAAGAAGAATGGGAAAAATCTAGCTAAATTGAACTTAAATTGAGATTTGAACAAAGCTAGGAATTCTCTGAAGTCTAGATGAGAGGGAAATACAATTTATATATGAGTGGCCATAAGAAAAGTATTTTGTAGCTTTTCCTAAAATAAAAAAAAAAATTGGAAGAAGAAAAATTTTCAATTGGGACATATCACATCAAGTACAATGTTAATATTAGCTTCTGTTGGCATTGTCTAAATGTAATGATGACATATTATTATGAATAAAAATATTCATGGCAAAATAAATCACCGTATAGATGATAAAGTGGGAAAAATCCAGATGTCTTCCACTGAGAAAATTTTTCTACTGAGAATCTCTGTCAGCTCCAGCTAAGATCTCTTTATCATCTCTGTTAAATGAAAAAATGGTCTTATCTTATCTCAGAAGGATAGTTCTGAGTATCTCTAAAGTGTTATAGATATAGCATAGGCTACTTGAAATAGTATGATTCTTAATTGGCCACCTGGAAGCTGCTCACTCCAGCTGCACACCTGCTCAGAAGTGTGAGTCACACAGAGAACATTAAACCTATGTTTCAAAATCTGCATAGAAAACGTGATGATTTGCAACTATAAAGTCCTATGTGTCTTTGGTACTGATTGCATCTGAAATAATTTTAAAATCCATATAAGGTAATTTACTTGCAATGCAATAGATGTGAGTGGAAGTTTTAAAATTTGAACCCCAAATGGCCCAAAATAGGACATTATTTGGGGTAAATAGTTTGACTCTTCTGTTTATATGATGATGTACTGTTCTCCCACACTTCTGGATGTTTTTGCCTTGTGGTCAACAACTCTTGGGGCTGTCAGTTTTCTACAAGGAAGAAAGAAAGGGAAAAAGGAAAGGGGAAAGAGAGGAATATAAATTTAAAGAGTTATATACTGTCATTAACGAATATAACTCACCAGTTATACATTTATAATCTACATCATAGAATATTTATATTATATCTCCTTTATTTTATTTTTCTTAGGATGTCATACATTAAAAATAGAGACAACATTTCATCTTTCCTCTTTTTTCCCACAGATAGTCTGTGTTAATATTATGGAGATTTTTCTAGTCCTATGAATAGCACTAAAACAAAACAGATTGCTTATAACTGCTCTAATAAATTTAATTCAAAATTCCACACAAATTAATGTACATGTTTGTATAGAGTATATACATGTTCATGTTTATGTATACAATATACATATAAACTTATATAAAATTCAGATAACAATTATATGCTAATAAAATAATGCAGTTTATTTTAACTGGGGCTTTTCTCTGTCCTTGGAACACAATATTCTTTTTATTTCAACTTTTTAGAGCCCTTTTCTACCTACAATATACATCTTACACATTGTCTTCTTCAGGATGCTTTTTTCTAATCACTTTAATTTCCAAGGCTTATCATTCTTGAATATTTTGTATTCAAATGTTATTATTATTCTTGAGTTGTTTGTTTGTTTGTTTGTTTTTCAATCATGTATGATCCTTAGTGATCCTATTTGGAGTTTTCTTGGCAAAAATACTGGAATTGTTTGTCATTTCCTGTGATGTTCTGTTTCTCTAAAATATAATCATTCTCTGGGAGCAGGATTCTTGGGGGCTTCTGGAGGTAGCCTTGGCTTTAGTTCAGTTCAATAATCCCAAAATGCATCCATGCATCCAGGAGTTAAACTCCTTTACTGTGTCTTTCCAAAATCTTATCTCTAGATCCTTTACTTTCTTCTTCACATCTTGTCTCTTTCACCTGGGGCTCTGCTAGCTTTCTTAGAGGTCTCTCTCTCTCTCTTTGGTTCTGGAGAGCTCTTGTCCAAGTGTCTCCAGCCAGCAAGAAAGTCACAGTTAGAATGAATCAGACTCTGCCTCCAAGAGTGTGGGATTGTGGGTTTCCCAGAAGTCCATCCTAGTTGGGAATCTCCCAGAAGTCCATGAGCAGGCTTTTCCTTTAGACTTGTGAATCTCCTGGACTTGCAAATCCACTGAATCCTGGCTCTAAATCTCCTGGAGCTTCCCTGAATTTCTTCCCTTGACTCAATCCTGACTCCTTATATACTGTCAGAGAGTGGGTTTGTGGGTACTCCCTGGGCTTGTGGGAGCTTCTTAAAAGTATGCTCTCTTAAAGGTGGGAATCTCATGGAATTCTAGTAAATACATTACTGAACTAGAGAATTGTTAAGTACCATGCTAAATTAGATAATTATATCCATTCCAGTGACTTAGCACCTTGTAAGAATCCTAACAATTTTCTTCTCTAGTTCATTTTACAAATGATGAACTAATGTAAACAGGTTTAAGTGGCTTGCTGGGGTAACACAGCTAGTAAATGTCTGAAACTGAATTTGAATTCAGGAAAATGCATCTTTCTTATTCCAGCTTTAATTCTTTATCCACTGTACAATCCATTCAAATACTTTGTATTTTTTGTGTTAATTAATTACTATTCTTTTTTTTTTAAATTTTCTAAATATGCATATCAACTCAAATCCCTCTGGTTCTCAGTGATTGGCCAAAAAGAGCTTCCAAACCAAGCCTCACAGACTTTTTTTTTTTTTTTTTTGAGTTTTGATGACTAAGAATGAATTTAAATAGCAATTGTTTCTATTCTCTTCAAGCATCCTAGTTCATTCATTCATTCATTCATTTATTCACTCATTTATTTATTTTTGAGTAGACAAATGAAGTAATGTTTTGCAGCAGTTCATTTTGAGGCTTACATCCCTAAATGGGTGTTTCCTCAGAACTATACCAATTTAGTTTAAAAAGGCCAGTGTCCCACTGTATCTGGGATCCTTTCCAGTTGCCTTGCAATATGTTTTGTCACTGAATTTAGAAGACCCAGAAGAGAGAGAGAGAGAGGCTATTGGCTTTGCATAATCCTGCTTCATTTTCAACCAAATCACTTGTATGTCATTTATGCCATTGGTGCTCTTCTAGAATGAAGAACAAACAAGTATCTTTATATATTTTCTCTGCTATCAAAACATAAATCTTTCACAATTAGATGTTGTTTCAGACTTTTTGTTTATATATCTATTCAGGAATATATGGTAGATTTATTAGATGATTGTTGATTGATCTCTTTATTCTTGAATTACCTTATGAAATAAACCAAAAAAATGCAGCTTAGTTTATTTGTTTAACTTAAAATGACTCTTCTAAACATTCCTAACATTTTCTCTTTTAAATTTCATCTTTTTAGCTTAGTCATGTTATGTTTGAATATGAAAGTGGCACCTTTCCATATTTCTTATAGAAAAATGCATGTAGAGATAACCTCTTTTGTAACCCTCATTCACAAAGAAAACAGAAACACTATTTACAGAGTGAACTCCATATAGTTTAAAATTTCACAGTGTTTTCATTAATTTTCTTTTTTATTCTTTTAACCATATAAATTATGCTTTATGAATATGGGAAGGGAATTTATTCCATGCATGATAGTAACCTGGATACTTTTAAATATTATCTTTAGATTATTTCAAAGAATGCCATACTGATTGTGCAATGACAATAATAATGGCAAATACACATACACATTATACTATATATAGAATACTTTGAAAAAAAAAACCTGTCATATGCTATTGTTATCAGGAACACATGTATTGTCCTGCAGTAGATGGGACAGAATAAAAACAAAATTAGGACAAGAATACAACTTTATATTTTGTAGCCAAAGTCAAGGTAAGGACCCCAGAAAGAAAAGTAGTACCTATAGAAGGTACTCATAGAGTGATTGCACAACTTATAGTATATGATTGTGTTGGAATATCACTGTGCTATAAGAAATAATGAGCTTAGTGGTCTTAGAAAAATATGGATAGATTTGCATAAAATAATGAAGAACTCAATGAACAAAATCAGAGAAGACTGTATATGTAATAGCAATATCTATTTCTGTCTGATGGTAGCCATCTTTGGTGGAGGAGGAAGGGAAGAGAAATAGTTTTAAAAAGTTAACTGATAAATTTATTACATATTTAAAAGAAATGTCAAGTAGTAGATAATATGCTTATGCAATTTCAAGGACAAACAATATTTTTTATTCTATGCTATGAAATTCATGTTTTTTTTTAAAGTTCAGAATAAAATAAATAAGATGTAGAACAAACAAACTAAAAAACTAAAAAGAAAACATGGAACTGGCATTAATGCCATCATGGAAGAAGTGTCTTGAGAAAAGATGTATAGAAAGATACTGGTAGATTACATCTATATGTAGTTAGTAAAAGCAGTAGAAAACTTAAACTTTACAAAAAGGAAAACAAAAGATAAACATATACAATAGAATAAAATAATCTGTAACAAATTCTTGAATTGAACAAAAATTGAACATGAAAACAAAAAAAAATCAAATAGAAAAATAGAAATGAAAAAATTTAAAGCCAATAAAATAGGATAAAATAGACATCAAATATTATCATTTGAAAGTTATGCAACAAAGATAAAAATGCAGTGAAGGAAACTTTGAAGAAGGAATTATAGAAATTTTTAGGTGTTTTTTGTCATCTCTAACAGAATGATAATGGATATTGGGTAACATATGAAGTAGAAAATTTCATTTTTGATGTAATAAATATGAGAATAGTTACATGAAAGGAAATGATAAAATATTTAACTTCTATGAAAAAGTAGAAATGAGCTAGTTGAATAAGATGCATAATTATTGACTCAAAGATTTCAAAGGGACACATAGATGATTAGCAACTCAGCACATGATGATCATAGCAGTGAATTCTCAAATATAAATCAAATTTTTTTTTTTTTTTACTTTATAAGAATCACTGAGAACTAACAGCATTCAAAAATATCTATAAAAAGTTAAATGATTAGAAAGAACTTTTGATACAAGGTAATCCCAATAAATTTTGGATAGAAAATATCATCTACATCCGGAAAAAGAACATGGAAATTGAATGTAAATCATCACATACTATGTTCACTTCTTTTTTTCTGTTTTTTTTCTTTCTCATGGCTTTTTCCTTTTGTTCTGATTTTTCTTTCCCAACATGATTCATAAAGTGATGTGTGTTGCTTTATATTTGGTCTCCTTAATTCTTCATTTTTTTTTTTTTTGGATGCAGATGACATCTCCTGTCCAAAGTCTATTACAATTGCTTTGGATCACTGGATTACATTAAAAAAAAAAAAAAAAAAAAAAAAAACAAGCCTTTCATAGTTGATTATCACACATTCTAACTGTTATTATGTACAATGTATTCATGATTCTGTTTGTTTCCCTCAGCATCAGTTCATGTAAATCTTTCCAGGCCTTTCTATAGTCAGCTTGTTCATCATTTTTTATAGAACAATAATATATCATTACTTTTATGTACCACGACTTGGTTAGTCATTCCACAATTGATGGACATCTACTCATTTTCCAATTTTTTGCTACCACAAAAAAGAATTGCTTTAAACTTTGCATTTATGGGTCCTTTTCCTTCCATTATGATTTCCTTGGGATACAGACACTGGGATACATTTGTACTAGCTGGGTCAAAGGGTATATATAGTTTGATAGTCCTGTGGTCATAATTCCAGATTGATCTCCATAATGATTGGATCACTTCACAACTCTACCAACAATGCATTAATATCCTTATGAAAATATTACTTGCAAAATTTTCACTCTGCAACAATTAATATTGTTAGAGAGTAAAGTTTTGAACTTAAATTCAGAAATCAAATGGAATTAATAGAAGAATGTGATAATTAAAAATAGCTAAGTCTTCTCTAAACAAATTGCCTAGTGATGAATGCTATTAAGGTATTAGAGGAATAATTAATTAAGAAAAATTTAAACCTCTTTAATGACAGTCTGTATATATGTGGCATCTTGAAATACTTACTGGCTGTCCTTCCCAATGCCCATTTCACAGTCAGAAGTATTTTAGACTTTTAAGTATCCTAACTGTTTTTTGAAGTATTTGTTTTTGGAATGAAGGGGTATGTGCCTCACCTTACAATCAATTATATAATTCCATAATAGAGGAAGAGCTTTTAGCTTCTTTAACTTTAAATCTTCTTTATCATACCTTTTAAGGCCCTATGAATTCTTAAATAAGAATCTGTGTCTTTGATCTTTTTTATTTGTCCTTTTCTCTTCTACGTGCTCAACATGTAGTCTCTGCTTCCTATCTCAGGAAGGACATGGATGAATTAATCCAGAGTGCAGAAACAGTGCTGCAGTCAGCTTAGAACTGAGAGTTAGAGAAGGATAGACCAATGACCTGAAATTATTTTGTGAATGATGTTGAATGATGTCTACTTTGGATTTAGATTTGGTGGGACCAAAGCTATATAGGAATGAACTAAAAGTGTGATGCTATGGTCTACACAACCAGAAACCTAATAGTGTAGTGGTACTGTGTTCATGAGCTTTTGACTAAATATGTCATTCATGTTACATATGTCTTCTTGGATAAAATCCAGTCTTTTACATATTTGGAGACCTCTGTAAGCAGTCTTTAGCCAAGAGTAATTTTGAATAACATAGTCTGGGAAACTTTAGAGAAAATGGTCAAAACAAAGCAAAATGAAAGTATAAATATACAGACATTTTTCCAAGTGTCTATTTTTGCAAAAGTTTGTTCCATTATGTAAATTTGGAAACTTTGCATTGGATGATTGCTTGAGAGTTTAGATACTGATAAAATTTTTGCTGAATCCTTTCTATGTATTAATATTGAGCCTAATTTGAGAAATATTCTACTTGCATTATTCAAATGATGCTGTCAACTTGAGAAATGTTCATAATTTTCTTTTATATTTAAATTCATTGAGACTGCTTGTTTTATTGTGAGAACAACATTCTGTAAGACTTTATATTGTAAAGTTTGTCTTAATTTCTAAGAATTCCAAGTATTTTATTTTCCTTTGCAATTTTGTACCTCAATTATTTGTTCTGTTGAGTGACTTTGTAATGGCATTTGAATTATAAAGAACCAGTGGATAAAATTTTGTTTGTCCTTCAGTCTGAGCAACTAAAGCTTTCTTACAGTTGCCTATGGTAGAGAAATATTGGCATGCCCTGGTTAAAATGGAAATTGTTCCCTAGATAGATAAACTTAACTATCAAAGGAAGCAGGGAACGTTTTCATCCAGGAAAGTTTTTCATCTAATGGTGCAACATCAGCTTTTTGAGATGACATCTTTCATATGGAAGACAGTAGGGAGATGAAATCCAGAAGACCAGAGGGCTAATGTATGTTTGAGAACTTTGTGCATTGACCTAACTCGTGGTTTAGAGCAGTTTTTCTCACTTGTTATGAAATCAAAATATTGGTTTTTAAATCAACAAAACATGTCTGTCTCATTCTTTTTTGCAGCACTAGAATATGAGAGAAGAGGTGACCATTAATAGCAATCATTAAGAATGGTGGGTGTCTTAGGACCTCATGTTTCCTCAATGAGCCTTTGTAGTGTGAATAAATGTGCTCTAGAAATGTTTTCAAAATTACATTATAAAGCAGCAGTCATCAAAAGCACTTACTACTGGCTAAAAATAGTGGTGGAATCAAATTATAGCTGCACTTTCTATATCCATAACAGAGATATAGTTCTCAAAATATCTTTCTTTTTTATTTTTTTATGTTTCTCTTGAGTTTTATATTTGGAGGTCAAAATTTTTTGTTCAGCTCTGGTCTTTTCATTAGAAATAAATGAAATTCACCTGTATCATTGAATGTCCATCTTCTCCTCTGAAATATCATATATATATATATATATATATTCTTGGCTACATTGCAACTTCATTTGACTTTCTGAATATCAGTTTCCAGGCCTTTCAATCCTTTAAGATGGAAGCTACAAAATCCTGAGTAATCCTGATTGTAGCTCCTTGGTATTTGAATTATTTCTTTCTGGCTACTTACAATATTTTTCCGTGGTCAAATAATTCTGGAGTTTAGCTGAGATATTCTTTGGAGTTTTCATTTTGGGGTCTCTTTTAGGAGTTGTTGGTGAATTATTTTAATGGATATTTTACTTTCTGATTGTAGGACATCAGGGCAGTTTTCTTTGATGATTTCCTGAAAGATAATGTTTAGCTCTTTTTTTCATCAGTGTTTTCTGGAAGCCCAATAATCCTTAGATTATATCTCCTAGATCTATTTCCCAGGTCAGTTGATTTTTCCAATGAGACATTTTACATTTTATTTTTCATTATTTTGCTTTTGCTTGCTTAATTCTTGATATCTCATTGAGTCATCCATTTCCATTTCTTCAGTTCTAATTTTCAATGGATTATTTTCTTCCGTTACCTTTTGTAGTTCTTTTTGTGTTTGGCCAATTATTTTTTTAAATGAGTTGTTTTGTTCTATGATTTTTTTTTTTTTTTCTGTTTCACAAATTCTGATTTTTAAGGAGTTGTTTTCTTTTTCCATTTCACAAACTCTGTTTTTCAGGGAATTATTCTTGTCAAATCTATTTTGTAAGGAGTTTTTTTTTTTTTTTTTAAGATACTTCCTCTGTTTCCTTTTCCAAACCTTTCAGCAAAGTTCACATTTCCTTTCTCCATTTTTCTTCTAGCTCTCTTAAGATCTCCTTTTTGTATTGCTCTTTGCTTGCATTTCATTTTCTTTCTCATTTTTCCTGTTTGATTTGGGCAGCAAGATAATTGTATAAATATGTATACAGATATTGGATTTAACATATTTTTCTACCATGTTTAACATATATTAGACTATTTACCATCCAGGGAAAGGGGTGGAGAAGGGTGGGGAAATTTGAACACAAGGTTTTGCAAGGGTTAATTTTGAAAGTTATCCATGCATATATTTTGAAAATGAAAAGCTTTAATAAAAAATAGAGTGGTGGATTAGTGGAATAAATTAGATACACAATAATGAGGGCCTATAGTAATCTAGTATATGATAAACCCTTAAACTCCTGCTACTTGAAAAAAACTCAGTATTTGAAAAACATTGCTGAGAAAACTTTAAAATATTATGTCTCAAATTCAACATAGACATATATGTTACATCCCATACCAATTAATGTCAAAATGGATACATTTTGAGTACAAAATAAGGTACAGCAACAACAACAAACAACAAACAACAACAACAACAACAACAACAACAACAACAACAACAATTGCTACTATTAGTGCTCCTGCTGCTACTATAACTACCACCAATAGCCAACAAAGGAGCCTTACATTCTAATGGGTAGTAATAGCACACTAAATTGAAAAGCTCCTGGTAGGAAATACTAGAGAATGGGAAGTAGGACCAGAAAAGCAATGAAGCAACAAATTTTTTTTTTTTTCTTAAAATGGAGGCTCTGGGAGGAACCAGTTAATCAGAGGAGGGGATGCAAGGTAAAAGAATTCTTTCAGTTTTGAAAATTAAAAAATGATATTGAACTTCTAGGGTGATAAAGCTTCTATAGAATTGTGGATTAGTAAAGCACTTCCAGATGGTCAAAGAGGTATAAAGCTTTATTTTTTTCACCTAAATAGGCTAAAGATTATAAATACCATGATGACAGAGCTTGTTGTTGTTGTTGTTGTTTTAATTAACACAACATACTTAGTGTTTCACATGTATTAGGCATTGAATAAATGGCAGTTGGATTAGTTTGGGATGGATTATCAGATTCCATTTTGTAAAAAAAAAAAAATAAATAAATAAAAAATAAAATAAAATAAAACAGCAAACAAACCAAAAACCACATTATTTTTAAAATCATTCTCTGCTATTATATTTGTTCCTTTCATTCTATCCTCTAGGCAAAAGTTAAACTATACATTCTACAGAAAGGGACATTCCATAAAAAAATAATGCTTTATATGTTTGTATAATTGATGCCTTTCTTCTGGAAAATCAAAACTTCATAATTGAAATTAGATATAGTTTACTAAGAGCAAGGTGGATGAAAAATCACTCAAACATTTATTTACACATTTTGGTAAATAAGCATGGGGTTAATTAGGGATCTTAATGAAATTACTTCATTTACTTTAATAATCAGTTAATAAATTATAGTATTCTGGGATGCACACTAGGAAATACATTGGAACATGCATTTCAAAAAATGAATAAATACTTTAAAAATTTAAATATAATTTTAGCTGTTCAATTTTGGGTAAGATGTGATGCTACAATAACCAGACATCTATATAAATTAAAAAGGTTATAAAAGATTTAAAAAAAGCTTTATTTTATTTTATTTTATTATCAATGGATTCCAAGTAGATACAAGATGGAATTAAGATAAGAATGAACATAGGTACTAAATATTGGATTTTGTTATTTATATATTCAAATACCTGGAAACAAAAGAAAAAATTATATTTTTATATTTTATATATATTATAAAAATTATATTATATCTATATTTTCCCTAGTATCTTAATATTTGACATTGTATAAATATTTGATAGTATTCTACATGCTACTCTCAAACCTATTCATCTTAACCTGAGAACAAATTACAACCTCATTGGGTATCTATTTCTTCATTTATACAATGATTGGATTGGGTTACCTAATTCCAAGTTTCATTATGTCAAATATTTTAAAATTCTAGGATATTTTAATTTATGAAGTTAAAGCATTTTTGTCTCAGTTCTTTATTAGCAAGAAAATAAAGCTCTTTTGTTTTCTGCTATGTGTTCTCTCTTTTCTTCTAGGGCAGAAGAATATTTTTCCAGGCTCTAATGCTATTCTCTAGAAACAATATGGAATACTCTCTTGAGTATATTATATGCATTGTTTGGTAGCATTCTCCAACTATCTGTCTTGTATTAAACTTTGCATGTCACAGATATCCAGGATTGTTGTTAAAATTGCATTCTCAATTTATAAACATACTTTAAATAAAATTAGATTTTTTTTTTTTCATGAGTTAGGTATGTTCCTTCTTGTAAAGGGCTAGAACTGAGCAATGCACTTGGATAATGAAGCATGTGAGACTAATTGCCAATTGGACAGTTCCTTATTAACTTGTTTGAAGGTTGACCCTCCCCAGCTGTTCTGTGCTGACTTGATTGGTGGGACAAAGAGGAGGAAGTGACATGTGTGGGAGGAGTAGAAGGAGAAAGAAGAATTGAGACACAGACATTGAGTCAGTCTCTCATGGTATTTGAGAGAGGAAGGTGTGTTCAAGGTTGCTAGACTTAACCCCCTGACCTTGACCGTAAAAGATCAAGAATAAAGATTTTTAGTGATCCTGACTCTGGCTGATTTCTGGGAAGACAAGAGTTCCAGCATGTTGGCGTCCAAACATGGGCCTGGTACCCCACTTCCACTGAAGTCCTCAGGTGACCAGGAGATTAGGTGAGTATTCTAATAGAAATAAGGAACTTACCTTGTTAAGGACTAAACCAGCAATCTCTAGTAGCTGAAATGGGGCAGGTGTTAGCTTAAAACATTTCCTCTGCCTCAGCCTACCCAGATACAGCCCCTGCTCCTGCCTCCCCTAGTAGTAATCCTATAGAGGATATAATTAAAATAATTGATGAGAAGAGTTTACTTGTAACCAGCCCACAAATGGATAGTCTCTTAGACTCATTGAATCACATGTCCCCTTGGTTCTTAAAGGAAGAAAAACTAAGTGCAGATAACTGGAAGCTAGTGAGACTTGAAATGAAAGAATTTTACACACACACACACACACAAAAAAAAAAAAAAACAGGCCTTATTCAATTTCCTCAGAGGTATTTTCTATATACAAAGTGATTCAATTAGACTTAAGCTATCAAGTAAGTTATAGGAGAAGGAAAAGTGAATAGAGGAGGAAGCATGAGGAACAAAAGATAGAAAATAAGCAAACTCAAGACCTTGCCAGAGGGCAAGGGGGTTTGAATGAGGAATTAGGGTGCATTGACACTGATTATGCTGAACAGATTTCAACCCCTACCACAGAGCAGATTGTTGATCAGCCCACATCAATTCCACCTTCAGGGGCAGAGGGAGGAGTAGTAGTGAGAGGGGCACTGATATCATCAGCACTTCCCCCAAAGCAATCAGCAACACCCATAACTAGATGACAAAAAGGGCTTATTGAAGCCATTCAAAATGGAAAAGAAATAGATAATGATTGCAAATTTCAAATTTTTCCCATGATTCAACAGCCTAATTCTGCAGGTCAAGAAAGTAGAAGATATGCTCCTTTTAATATGGATGTCCTTAAAGACCTGAAAAAAGCTTGCCCTCTCTTTGGGGCTACATCAAATTATGTTTTTTTGTTTTTTGTTTTTTTTTTTTATTAAATTTATAATTATATAATTTTTGACACTATATATGCATGAGTAATTTTTTATAACATTATCCCTTGTATTCATTTTTCATATTTTCCCCTCCCTCCCTCTACTCCCTCCTCTAGATGACAGGTAATCTCATACATTTTACATGTGTTACAGTATAACCTAGATATAACAAATGTGTGTAAATCCAATTTCCTTGTGGCACATTAAGTATTGGATTCCGAAGGTATAAGTAACCTGGGTAGATAGACAGTAGTGCTAATATTTTACATTCAATTCCCAGTATTCCTTCTCTGAGTGTAGTTGTTTCTGTCCATCATTGATCAGCTGGAAGTGAGTTGGATCTTCTTTAGGTTGAAGATATCCACTTCCATCAGAATACATCTTCATACAGTATTGTTGTTGAAGTGTATAGTGATCTTCTGGTTCTGCTCATTTCACTCAGCATCAGTTCCTGCAAGTCTCTCCAAGCCTTTCTGAATTTGTTCTGCTGGTCATTTCTTACAGAGGAATAATACTCCATAGCCTTCATGTACCATAATTTACCCAACCATTCTCCAATTGATGGACATCCATTCATCTTCCACTTTCTAGCCACTACGAAAAGAGCTGCTACAAACATTTTGGCACACACAGGTCCCTTTCCCCTCTTTAGATTTTCTTTGGGATATAAGCCCAATAGCAGCAATGCTGGATCAAAGGGTATGCACAGTTTGATAACTTTTTGGGCATAGAAGGTTGACCCTCCCCAGCTGTTCTGTGCTGACTTGATTGGTGGGACAAAGAGGAGGAAGTGACAGAATGCTCTCCAGAATGGTTGGATTCTTTCACAACTCTACCAACAATGTATTAGTGTCCCAGTTTTCCCACATCCCCTCCAACATCCATTATTATTTGTTCCTGCCATCTTAGCCAATTTGACAGGTATGTACTGGTATCTCAGAGTTGTCCTAATTTGCATTTCTCTGATCAGTAGTGATTTGGAACACTCTTTCATATGAGTGGATATAGTTTCAATTTCATTATCTGAGAATTGTCTGTTTATATCCTTTGACCATTTATCAATTGGAGAGTGGTTTGTTTTCTTATAAATTAGGATCAATTCTCTATATATTTTGGAAATGAGACCATTATCAGAACCTTTAACTAGAAAAATATTTTCCCAATTTGTTACTTCCCTTTTAATCTTGTTTGAATTAGTATTGTTTGTACAGAAACTTTTTAGTTTGATGTAATCAAAATCTTCTATTTTGTGATCAATAATGATCTCTAGTTCTTCTCTAGTCATAGATTCCTTCCTCCTCCACAAGTCTGAGAAGTAGACTATCCTCTGTTCCTCTAATCTATTTATGATTTCATTCTTTATGCCTAAATCATGGACCCATTTTGATCTTATCTTGGTATATGGTGTTAAGTGTGGGTCCATATCTAATTTCTGGCATACTAATTTCCAGTTTTCCCAACAGTTTTTTCCAAATAATGAATTTTTATCCCTAATGTTGGTATCTTTGGGTTTGTCAAAGACTAGATTGCTATAGATGTACCCGTTTTTGTCCTTTGTATCTAATCTGTTCCACTGATCAACCCGGTCTATTTCTTACCCAATACCAAATGGTTTTTGAGGCTGATTTAACTAATTGGTAATGAGGGAAGAAGGGAGCTTACAAATTCACGTGTATCTTCTCTGCCTGGCTCTGCCCCCATGTCAAATTATGTTAAGATGTTAATACACAATTTAGCTTATGAAACCTTAACCCCTAGTCACTGGAAAATCATTGCAAAGATGCACTAAGCACAAAGACGTGTTTAGAACCTGGAAAAAACTTGTTGTGATTTTCTGAATACAGTGAGCTCTGTAGATTCAAGCCCAACAAAATAGTCAAAGTGGAGTTAATACTTCAACCACCTACTAACAGGTTTAGGTTCCTATGCAGGTGCTTCAGTACAGATTAATTACTCCATAACAGCATTTAAGCAAATTGCTGCTGCTGCTATCAAAGCATGGGCTTCTCTCCCCAGTAAAAACTACAAGGGTGAGACCTATACAAAAATAGTACAAGGACCAAATGAACCCTTTGCTGATTTTGTGGCACATTTGCAGACAGCTGTCACATGGACTAATGGTGAAAATGAAGTAACAGAAACTTTGGTAAAGCAACTTGCTAGAGACAGTGCCAACGAGGTTTGTAGAAGGATTATACTAGTACTAAATAGGGATGCTCCATTAGAGGAGATCATAAGACACTGTGCCACAGTGGGCACAAATACCTTTTATAGCCAGGTTATGGTGCAGACTTCCCAAGATACCAACATAGGAAGACAGGGTCCCTTTTGGCAAGGGACTTCCAGAGAAACTCGTCAATTCTTTCAATGCGGTAAAGTAGGCCATCTGAAAGCTCAATGTTGGCATAGAGACAGAGTGAGAAAACAGGCTGGGAGAACAAGACCCCAAACCCCATGTCCAAAATGCAACAGAGTACTCCACTAGGCATCAGAGTGTAGACTGATTCAAGGAAATGGGATGAGGGGCCCAGCTCCAAGGCCCCAGGCAAAAAACACTGGGGGCATGATGGCAGCCAATGCCACATCCAGAGAGTGCCTCCAAGTCCAATACCCAGATATGACCAATTAGCCAGGAAGCCATTTGAGGGGAGAAAGGGATTCTACAATCAGTCAGCCAGGAAGCAACATGATGGGAGAAAGGGACTACAATCAGGGAGGATAGAGTTATATGCAGCTGGAACAACTGAGATACCCCCTGGAGAGGTAAAATGTGTTCCTCTCCAACCTATGGATCCCTTGCCTCCAGGGACAATAGGCTTGACCATTTCACCTCCTGAGAGTACTTAAAAGACAGTGTTCATTCACATACTGATTTGGGAAACTGGGGAATGTGTAGATAATATCCCAGTCACTAACATAGGTAGACAATGTGTGACTTATCAACCAGGGGAAGTAGTACCATCGGGTTTATTGATACAGACGCCTAATAAGCAATCTGGTGACAGTTATCCACTTTCTGACTCCAAAGAGCAAAACCCAGGAATATACTGGACAGCAGCTGTGACAGCTGACCGACCTATGCTCACCATCTATATAAATGGCATACCATTATAAGGACTGGTGGACACAGGTGCAGATCACATAGTCATTAGAGGTCCAACTGGCCCAGTCACTGGCCAATGACTAAGGCAGATACCTACATGTCTGGGGTAGGAGGATCAATAGCAGCTGAAGTTAGTGCTACCCCTTTAAGATGGATATTTAAGATGGATATTTGAAGGTGAAACAAGAGTTTTTAACTCCTTTTATAGTTGAAAAAATCCCCAACAATCTGTGGGGAAGAGACATTTTACAATAATTAGGGATAAAAATGACTGCTTCAGTTTTTTAGGCAGGGCTGCTGTTGAAGGCCTACCACCACTTTTACCTGTAGGAACAGGTTATCCAATGGAAAAATTGATACACCAGTGTGGATAGAACAGTGGCTCTTAGGTAGCAATAAAATTCAGGCCTTATTAGACATAGTACAGGAACAACTTGACCAAGGACAATTACAATATTCTCTAAGTCTTTGGAATTCCCCAGTATTTGTTGTAAAAAATAAATCTGGAAAATGGAGGATGTTGACTGATTTAAGAAAGATAAATGAACAGATGGAAACTTTGGGAACTCTTCAACCTGGACTTCCATCTCCTACTCATTTGCCTAGAGAATGGCCTCTGTGGGTTATAGATATTAAGAATTGTTTCTATTCTATCCCTCTAGATAAGGAGGATATGAAAAGATTTACCTTTTCAGTGCCCAGCATTAACTTAGCTGAGCCTTATAAAAGATATGAATGGACAGTTTTGCCACAGGAAATGGAAAACAACCCTACTATGTGTCAAATGTATTTTGTTGCTGCTCTTACTCCAGTAAGAAAAGCATTCCCAAAAGTAATGTTATTACATTACATGGATGATATTTTGGGATGTGCACCTGAGGAACAAATGTTAGAAGCATTTCTACAAAAAACCATAGAAACACTAAGGAATTATAAATTGCACATAGCTTCAGAAAAGATTCAAAGACATGCTCCTTTTCAATATTTAGGATATGAATTATATCCTAAGGTGATTATAGTACAAAAACTCTCCTTAAGAATAGAAAAGCTAAACACCTTAAATGACATGCAGAAATTGATAGGAGATATCCAATGGATGCGTCCCATGCTAGGCTTGACTACCTGTCAATTGCAACCATTATATGACATTTTAAGGGGAGACAGTGCTTTAAATTCACCACACCAGCTTACAAAAGAAGCTCAAGAGACTTTTAGACAAATTGAACTGGCTTTATCCAATGTGGTTGAAAGAGTCACTCAAAAACCCTTGGAAATATCAGTTTTTGCTACACAAGAGGTACCCACAGCAGTCCTTCATTAAGGAGACAGTGTGATAGAGTGGGTGAACCTCCCAGTACAACCAGAACAAAGCCTTATTCCTTACCCAGTGCTCGTGGCTAGAATTTTATTAAAGGCCATTAAACAGTACAATTATCTGGGATAAGACCTGAGAAGATATATACCTTTATACTAACGTACAAGTTAATGTGAGCTGTGAAACCATCCCAGAGTGGCAAATTTTATTAGCCATGATTCCAAATTTTACACACCGGTCTTTACATTAAAGATAACCAGACTGTTACATAATTGGTGATGGATTCTTGAAGAAAAGTTTTCTAAAGTTCCTCTTAAAGGACCAACTATCTTTACAGATGCATCCAAACATAATATTTGCACTGTATATTCTCATGACTTAACTATAGAGTAATCAGAACTCCTTTTCAGTCCACTCAGCAGAATAAATTGTATGCAATCATTCTAGCTCTTGCTTATTATCCGGGAGACATAAATATATTATCTGATTCGGCCTATTCAGTAGGTGTGTTACAAAGAATTGCCACAGCCCAAATAAAATTTGTAGCAAGTGAGAAAGCATCCAGGTAAGATTTATATTTTGCATGTCCACTCCCATAGTGGACTTCTAGGTCCTATTTTTGATTATAATTCAAAGGCAGATAGCCTTCTAACCATGTTGGCCAGTACTCCTTTATTTCAAGAAGCACAAGAATCTCATTCTAAATATCATCAGGCTGCTCGAGCTTTACTTTACAATTTGGAATAACAAGAGAAGAAGCTAGAAGCATAGTAAAAGCCTGTACAGCTTGCCTTCCTTTCCATTCTCCTACACTCCCTCCAGGGAAGAACCCTCACAGTTTGAGACCTAATGAAATTTGGCAAATGGATGTGACCCATTATAAATCTTTCGCTCGTCTATCTTTTTTCCATGTCATGGTAGACAGCTTTTCAGGATTCACATTTGCAATGCCAGCAGCAAAAGAGACAACCCAAGAGGTCACAGAATTCCTTATACAAGCATTTGCAATTATGGATGTGCCACAAGTAATAAAAACAGACAATGGACCTGCATATATGTCTAAACATTTTACACACTTGGGCACAGTATAAGATTTTACATACCATGGGCATACCCTATAATCCTCAAGGGCAGGCAATAGTAGAGAGAAGAAACAGAGACATTAAGACACTCCTCCAAAACCAAAAGAAAGGGGGAGCCACAGGTAATCCTAGAGAACTTCTAAATTTAGTTCTCTATACCATTAATTTTTAAATTTTTGACAAAGATGCACTGGCTCTGGCAGACAGGTTTTATAACCCACCGGAAGGGCAGTGTCCAATGCAAGCAGCTCCACTGTCTTTAGATAATCGCCAGGTGATGTGGAGAGACCCAGAAAGTGGTGAATGGAAGGTACCAGATAGTTTAACTGCTTGGGGGAGAGGGTTTGCTTGTATCTTCACAGATGGAGAAGGAATCAGAGGGGTGCCAACGATCTGTATTTGCCTTATCCATTGGAGAGAGACGGAGCAGACCCTTGAAATGAAGTAGAAGACCCAAGAAACATCGGGTGGTTCCGTTGCTGTCTGTGCCCACCATTGAAAGAACCTGGCAGTTATGGCATTTGACTCATGAACATCAAAAACTGTTGTACTTGAAAATCCTCAGAAATCTTTGGATTCTCTGAGATGTGATAAAACCATTATAAGACTTGAAAGCCCTCAGTCATCATTGGATTCTCTGAGACATCATAAGACTATTGTAGGACTGAAAGTCCTCAGGAATCATTGGATTCTCTGAAGCATCATAAGACTGTTGCGGGACTTCAAAACCTGTAGTGATCATTGGATTCCCTGGCATATAAAAAGACTGTTGTGGGACTTTAAAAACTTGTGGGGATCATTGGATTCCCTAACACACGAAGCAATGGACAATAGATTGGTTTTGGACTATCTCTTGGTTGCTGAAGAAGGTGTATGTGTGATTGATGTTTACATACCCTCCTTCTAGGACTTCTGGAAATCTTTTACAAAACCATATTGATTTATATTGTTTTTTATATCACTACTTGCATGTATAATTCCTGTTTGTTATACCACATTGAGTCTGCACTGACTTTGGGGAGTGTCATCACTAATAACCTGTACGTTATTGCTATGTGTTTGTGTAATAACTCCCATGCTGATGGGTTTGTGCATACTTGTCTCTAATAAGGCCCTTCAACCCAGAAACCCACTAGCAATCCCCATTTCTCTTTGGTGCTTTTCATCTCCCTTCCTGAGATGTCAGGGAGGGTATGATTATCTCCTTCTTAGTGCTTTCATCTCCTCTCCTGAGAAGTCGAGGGGGGGCTTAATCAGCTCCTTTTTGGGGTTCTCACCTCCCTGAAAAGTCAGGGATGGCACAACCACCTGTGGTCTAAAACCAAAGAAAGCGGGAGATGTAAAGTGCTAGAACTGAGCAATGCGCTTGGATAATGAAGCATGTGAGACTAATTGCCAATTGGACAGTTCCCTATTAACTTGTTTGAAGGTTGACCCTCCCCAGCTGTTCTGTGCTGACTTGATTGGTGGGACAAAGATTGGGAAGTGACATGTGTGGGAGGAAGAGGAGGAGGAAGAGGAATTGAGATGCAGACTCTGAGTCAGTCTTTTGTGGTGTTTGATGTAGGAAGGTGTGTGCGAGGTTGCTAGACCTAACCCCCTGACCTTGACCGTAAAAGATCAAGAATAAAGACTTTTAGTGGTCCTGACTCAGGCTGATTTCTGGGCAGACAGAGTTCCAGCACCTTCTTATGCATAGGCTTTAAATTTCATATATACATATAGACATACATATATTTGTGTATATAAGTATATGTCTTATAAGTAACAAAGTCATATTCAACATAAGGGAGCAAAACCTTCATGACACCAGATAATTAATATAAAGGTTTCTTATAGATACAAATTCTTTTAGAGAAAAGCTAGTATTGATGGGGATTGACCATTGAAGTTTGGTTTTATTCATAGAAAAAAATCTCAAGTCTACTTTTACTTCTATCTCTAAATCTATTTCTCTCTCTTTTTCTCTATCTCTCTTCTCTATACCCATTTAACAATTCAATCATCTTTATGTATACCTTTAAATATCTATCTATCCATCTATCCATGTATATTTGAATGTACAGACATTTCATACACATATATATTCATATATATATATACATACACTTACTTTAAGTGAATTTCAATATAATTAGTTTCCTTCCATAATCCTTTGTATTTTATTCCATGCATTAAAAATATTATTATAAGAATTTATCAAATGATTTACCAGGTTATTTACCAAATCATCAAAGGTTTTTATACCATATAAAGAAAAAGATTAAAAAGCTTTCCCTAGATATTTTGGGACATGAAAAAAGAGCTTTAAGAGCTAAAGAAATCAAAGTTTCTTTTTTTTTTTTTTCTTTTTTTTTTTTAATTTTTATTTTATTTTATAATTATAACATTTTTTTGACAGTACATATGCATGGGTAATTTTTTACAACATTATCCCTTGCACTTACTTCTAGTCAGATTTTTTCCCTTCCTCCCCCAACCCCCTCCCCCAGATGGCAAGCAGTCTTATATATATTAAATATATTACAGTATATTCTAGATACAATATATGTGTGTAGAACTGAATTTTTTGTTGCACAGGAAGAATTGGATTCAGAAGGTAAAAATAACAGTTTACATTCATTTCCCAGTGTTCCTTTTCTGGATGTAGCTGGTTCTGTCCATCATTAATCAATTGGAATTGGATTAGCTCTTCTCTATGTTGAAGAAATCTACTTCCATCAGCATACATCCTCGTACAGTATCATTGTTGAAGTGTATAATGATCTTCTGGTTCTGCTCGTTTCACTCAGCATCAGTTGATGTAAGTCTCTCCAAGCCTCTCTGTATTTCTCCTGTTGGTCATTTCTTATAGAACAATAATATTCCATAACATTCATATACCATAGTTTACCCAACCATTCTCCAATTGATGGACATCCATTCATCTTCCAGCTTCTAGCCACGATGAAAAGGGCTGCCACAAACATTTTGGCACATACAGGTCCCTTTCCCTTCTTTAGTAGTTCCTTGGGGTATAAGCCCAGTAGTAGTATGGCTGGGTCAAAGGGTATGCACATTTTGATAACTTTTTGGGCATAATTCCAGATTGCTCTCCAGAATGGTTGGATTCTTTCACAACTCCACCAACAATGCATCAGTGTCCCAGTTTTCCCACAGCCCCTCCAACATTCATCATTATTTGTTCCTGTAATCTTAGCCAATCTGACAGGTGTGTAATGATACCTCAGAGTTGTCTTAATTTGCATTTCTCTGATCAATAGTGATTTGGAACACTCTTTCATATGAGTGGAAATAGTTTTAATTTCATCATCTGAAAATTGTCTGTTCATATCCTTTGACCATTTATCAATTGGAGAATGGCTTGATTTCTTATAAATTAAAGTCAATTCTCTGTATATTTTGGAGATGAGGCCTTTATCAGAACCTTTAACTGTAAAATTTTTTTCCCAATTTGTTACTTCCCTTCTAATCTTGTTTGCATTAGTTTTGTTTGTGCAGAAACTTTTTAATTTGGTGTAATCAAAATGTTCTATTTTGTGATCAATAATGGTCTCTAGTTCTCCCTTGGACACAAACTCCTTCCTCCTCCACAAGTCTGAGAGGTAAACCATCCCATGTTCCTCCAATTTATTTATGATTTCATTCTTTATGCCTAAATCTTAGACCCATTTTGATCTAATCTTAGTATGTGGTGTTAAATGTGGGTCCATGCCTAGTTTCTGCCATACTAATTTCCAGTTTTCCCAGCAGTTTTTGTCAAATAATGAATTCTTATCCCAAAATTTGGGATCTTTGGGTTTGTCAAAAATTAGATTGCTATTTTTATTCACTATCTTGCCCTGTGAACCTAACCTATGCCACTGATCAACTAGTCTATTTCTTAGCCAATACCAAATGTTTTTGGTGACTGTTGCTTTATAATATAGCTTTAAATCAGGTACACTTAGACCACCTTCCTCTGACTTTTTTTTCATTAGTTCCCTTGCAATTCTCGACCTTTTATTCTTCCATATGTATTTTGTTGTTATTTTTTCTAGGTCATTAAAATAGTTTCTTGGGAGTCTGATTGGTATAGCACTAAATAAATAGATTAGTTTGGGGAGTATTGTCATCTTTATTATATTCGCTCGGCCTATCCAAGAACACTGAATGTCTTTCCAATTATTTAAATCTGACTTTATTTTTGTGGCAAGTGTTGTGTAATTTTGCTCATATAATTCCTGACTCTCCTTTGGTAGATATATTCCCAAATATTTTATACTATCGACTGTTATTTTGAATGGAATTTCTCTTTGTATCTCTTGCTGTTGGATTGTGTTGGTAATGTATAAAAATCCTGAGGCTTTATGTGGATTTATTTTGTATCCTGTGACTTTGCTAAAATTCTGAATTATTTCTAATAGCTTTTTAGCAGAGTCTTTGGGGTTCTCTAAGTATACCATCATGTCATCTGCGAAAAGTGACAATTTGATTTCTTCATTTCCTACTCTAATTCCTTGGATCTCTTTCTCGGCTCTTATTGCCAAGGCTAGAGTTTCTAGTACTATATTGAATAGTAATGGTGATAGTGGGCAACCTTGTTTCACTCCTGATCTTACAGGGAAAGGTTCTAGTTTATCACCATTACATATGATGTTTACTGAAGGTTTTAAATATATGCTCCTTATTATTTTAAGGAATAGTCCATTTATTCCTATACTCTCAAGTGTTTTTAGTAGGAATGGATGTTGGATTTTATCAAATGCCTTTTCTGCATCTATTGAGATGATCATATGGTTTTTATTAATTTGATTATTAATATGGTCAATTATACTAATAGTTTTCCTAATATTAAACCAGCCCTGCATTCCTGGTATAAATCCCACTTGGTCATAGTGTATTATCCTGGGGATGATTTTCTGAAGTCTATTTGCTAATATCTTATTTAAGATTTTAGCATCAATATTCATTAAGGAAATTGGTCTATAGTTTTCTTTCTCAGTTTTCGATCTACCTGGTTTAGGTATCAGTACCATGTCTGTGTCATAGAAGGAATTTGGTAGGACTCCTTCAATCCCTATTTTTTCAAATAGTTTACATAGCATTGGAGTTAGTTGTTCTTTAAATGTTTGGTAGAATTCACCTGTAAATCCATCTGGTCCTGGGGACTTTTTCTTAGGAAGTTCGTTAATAGCTTGGTCTATTTCTTTTTCTGAGATGGGACTATTTAGACTACTTACTTCTTCCTCTGTTAATCTGGGCAAGCTATATTTTTGAAGGTAGGAAATCAAAGTTTCAATTCTAATATATTTGGGAAATACTATCTCTAATATATCTATTAGTGTGTTTAATGGTAGAGAAAGGGAAAAAAATACCTTGGAGATTGTTTACCTTTTTCTAACAATTTTCCTCCCACTTCAAACAAACTTGAAACTACTTTCAAAGTTGTGGGACTACACTGTCATACAAAGTACCTCAAAACAAATACACATTAAATACTAAATTTATACCATGTTGCTGATACCAAATAGCAAGGAATAAAGGAACATTGCCAACTTCATCTCATTTGTTGTAATGATAAGAAATATGTGATAAGGCAATTAATATACCTACTTCTTCCTCCCATGGCAGTACCATAACTATGATAAAAAGTTAGAATGTCATTTTTTTCTTTCCGCTGAATGAAGTTTTAACAAATTCTTGTAACATGCAGTTTTTCATTATCTCTTATTTTTGTGAGACTACAAAATGAAGAACTGACATCAACCATAGAATCTTACAGGACAGACCTGGGTTCATGTTCAGAGGAGGACACTGAATTAAAAAAAAAAAAAAAAAAAAAAAAAACCTTCTGCCACAAATAGTAATATTAAATGCCTCCCTGCCCAGAGAAAATTTATATTTAAAGGTATGTTATCTCCAAAACCAATAAAGAAATAAGGGGGGAAGGAAGGTTTGATGTGGGGCAAAAGATTGGGGAAGAAGACAAGGAAGGGATCCATGGATGTGGAAGTTGAATAATATCAAGACAAGTTAAGAAACAGAATTAATGTTTGCTCCTTCTTTGTGCAAAGTGGTATAAAATCATGTATAGCTTTTGATCCAACAATATCACAGCTTGGCATGTAACAAAAAAGATCTAGAAAAAAAGGAAAAGGATTTATTTGAACAAAAATGTTTAAAGCAGTTTCCCCCTCCTCCTCAAAGTAAAAAAAAAAAAAAAAAAAAAAAAAAATTAAAAACTGAAGGGATGCATATCAATTGGGGAATGGCTGAATAAATTGTGATAAGTGATTGTGACAGAATACAATTGTGTTGTGGGAAGTGAGGAGTAGGATTCTATTAGGAAAACCTGGAAAATCCTCCATGAGCTATGCAAAGTGAAGTGTATTTTGTACAAAGCTAAACCAATATTGTGGGATAATCAGCTGTGAATAAATTTGCTATTTTCAGCAATAGAATGATCCAAAACTACAATGAAAATACTCCCCATAGCCAGTAAAAGAGGAAGGAAACTGTTCCCTTTAAAATTATCACTCTGAAACTGTGTTCCCTTTTGATCTTTGATCCCTTTTGGATTCTTTCCCCAGATAAATTATCTTTCAAGGATTCCAGAACCTTTGATTAAATAAGAAATCTTGGTCTAAAAGCAGCCCTTTGAAGTGGTATTAATTCCAATAGGATACTGATAAGCATCTATGCCTGGAAACTTGGCTTCCTTCTCAAGATGCCTTTTAAAGGGCAGTTTCTAAACTCACTCTTTGCAAAGGTCCCAAGCAACTTGCTAGGACCCTGCCCACTGAGAAGGCATTCTCTTCTCAGTGCAAGCCTCCATTTCCCTAATAGGACTTTGCCACTAAAGTAGTCAGTCTCTTAGCAGAACTGTCTTCCTGTCCAACAATAAATAAACTTTCATTTTTGCCAATTAATATTTTAGGTTTTATTAATTCTTTTATGAAGAACCTGTGCACTGAGCATAAGGGGATTTTAACAACTCTCTTACTGCCACTAACCTCATCATCAGGGCAAGAACTGACTGCCTGAATGTAGATCGAGGCATATTTTTAAAAATTTATTTTTCTTTAGGTATTTTTTTTAGGGGGGCATAGAAGGGGAAATAGTAACAAAAGAGCTTCCCTTCCAAGGGAAGAAGTATAAAGTATGCTTAGTTAGGGTAATAGAGAAGCAAGGTTTGTTGGTAACTTAGAAGTAGGTCACTGAGTTCTCAGATACTATGGAGTACAAATCTCAGTGGCTTTCTAAGAAGGAGATTTTGGAGCAAGAGATGTGGAAGGCAGTGGGAAAACAACTAACTGAATACAATGGAGTAAAATTGGCTTTAAGAAATCCCACTCTTAAGTAAAAGAAAGCTTTTAGCCTGGGGTGTCAAACCAGGAAGTATGAGGAAAAAAACAAGCAGAGGGTTTGTCCCTGTAGTCCCAGAGAGTACAACATATGGGACAGGAGATGAAGAGGAGAGGTCATGGAGATCCTGTGTGTCTATTCCCTTCACTTCTACCCATAAAGACCAAGAATAAAGACACCAAGGACTTTTGCTTATCCTGACTCCGGCTGATTTTAAAGTATCCAGGGTGCTAACTCGGTCTTCACAAGTGACACTCCCAGCACAACCAGAACAAAGCCTTATTCTTTACCCAGTATTTGTGGCTACAATCTTATTAAAGTCCATTAAGTGAGTAATACAATAGTTTGGAATAAGACTTGACAAGATATATACTTTCTATATCAATGTACAAATTAATGTATGCTGTGAAACCATCCCAGAGTAGCAAATTTTATTGGCCACAGTACCAAATTTACACATGGGTCTACCTTAAAGATAATCTGGCTATTACATATTTGACCATGTATTTTTGAAGAAAAGATTTCTAAGGGTCTTTTTAAAGGATTAACCATCTTTACAGATGCATCCCAACATAACATTTTGTTGTGCCACAGTTCTCTTTAATGTCCTGACCCAGGTTCCCTAATTGACCTATTCAGTTACTCTGCCTCAGGTTATAACCATTCACTCTTAATGTTTGATGGGGATAAAGGATTTTAGACATCATTAGAATATCAGGAGCCTCTCCAGTACCTCCCTCCTAGGTGCCTGCCTCCATTATCTCATCCACATCCTACATTACTCCCATTAGGTCATCCCTATCCAGGTACCTCCCCCATTATGTCATTGTTTTTGTTAACCTATAAAAGAATCTTGCATGGGACATTCACTGCTGAATTCTTTTGAGACAATAGTCTCATTCAACCCTGGGACCAAATCATGGATCCATTTGGTCCCAGTAAATCTCTCCCTTTCAAATAAACTATTACATTGCTCTCTAATCTCTATCTTGCTCAGTTTCTTCATCATTACAATTTGTGCTGTATTTTCTCCTGACTTAACTGTAAAAAGAATAGTCAGAACTTTCAGTCCACTCAGCAGAATAAGGCTACAAAGAATTGCCACAACGCAAATAAAATTTGTAGCCTCTAATATATATCCAGGTTTTTAAGGAACTTCAAGAGCAAGTGAGAAAATGTCCAGGTAAGTATTACATCTTACATATATATTCTCATCATGGTATTCTAGGAGATTTTTTTTTAATGGAAACTCAAAGGCAGATCACTTTCTCACCATGTTAGCCAATATTCTTCTATTTCAGGCAGCCAAAAAATCTCATTATAAATATCATCAGGCTGCTCGAGCTTTACATCTGAAGTTTGGGATAACAGAAGAGGAAGCTAGAAGCATAGTAAAAACCTGTACAGCTTGCCTTTCTTTCCACGCTCCTACACTCCCTCCAGGGAAGAACCCTAATGGTTTGAGACCCAGTGAAATTTGACAAATGGATGTGACCCATTATAAATCTTTTGGTTATTTGTCTTTTATCCATGTTGTAGTAGACACCTTTTCAGGATTTACTTTTGCAAAACCAGCAGCAAAAAAGACTGCCCGAGTAGTCACTGATTGCACTTTCCATTGAAAGAGCATGGCAGTTAATCCTATGTATATGGCAATTGACTCATGAATATCAAAAAATAATTGTTAAGGAAATTGATGCAGGATTCAAACCCTGCAGGAATCATTGGATTCACTAGCACACGAAGTGATGGACAATAGTTTGGCTTTGGACTATCTCTTGGCTGCTGAAGGAGTCATATGTGTAGTTGTGAATTGATAGTTATTTTCTATACCTTCCTTCTGGGACTCATGGAAGTCTTTCACGGTGTTTTATTTATTCATATTGTTTGTTGTATTACTATTTGCTTGTCTAATTTCTCTCATGTGATGGATTTAAAAACTGATATATATCTGCTTCAATTAAACAAAAGAAAGGGAGAGATGTAGAAGGCCACAGATAGTAGGGGAACTCTGGGTAAGGTATAAGACCCTCCAGCCCAGAGGGAACCTGATGATGTTTCTGGTTTGGCTTCCCATCTCCCCTAAGAGCTTTCAGCCTTCCTGAGAAATCAGGGGTCAGTGACAACCTGTGTTATAATTAAAGCAGAGTGATACCAAGTGGCAAAGAGTCATCTACATACAATAGCAAGTTGTGTCCCCCATGTGCAGTAATTAGCTCATGCCCAGTGTTGCTTTGTTTATATAAGGGAATTAGGGTATATAAGGGTGAGAGCATTTGTAATAAATGGACTCCATGTTTTGACCATCCACATGAGTCCCACCTCTTTACTCCTCTTCTAAGACCAAGGACTAGGGCTGGTACCGAGATTCTCTAGAGAGCTAGTCTGGACACAATAGGAGAGAGATTTATGTTTTCTATTAAAACATTACTTTTATGTTTTTACTTCACATATGTCTTTTTAATGTGGAGGAAGGGAAAGAATATGGAACTCATGTTAAAATTTGTTTTATGTGTAACTGGGAAAAATTTTAAAAATTAAATAAAATGAAAAAAGAATGTTAGCTCCTTGAAGACATAGAATACTTTGTTTTTATATTTACATCTTCAGTATTTAACACAATATCTGACACATAAACATTTAATAAATTAAACATGTTTAATTTATGCATAATACATATTTGTTTTAATATTTTTGAAAATATGCTTATCTAACTTAAACTAATAATAATATCAGCTCTATTAGGACTATCTTTAGGGCATTATAATGGTGTGGTAATGATGATGAGTTCTAAAAATCTACTTCTACATCATACAATCCTAGAAAATTGCACAGTTCCTAATAAGATAGAAAGATGTTGTCTGGTGTCTCCTACATGTTTGTAATTCAAAGACCAACCTAGCTAAGAGAGGCTTATTACCAATTTGACCTCAGGTAGATTTTCTAACACAAGAACTATGAAAAAGAAATCTATTCATTCTAATAGTTTGAAATCTATATCAGTAGAATGGCAAATCTTTTATCCAATGACATCATAGATAATTGAAATATATAATGGATTGACTTACTAAGTTGCTGAATTTAGTGTCAGGAAACATTCTGGAATCATATATTTGAATATCTCTCAGAGGTCATCTTCTCCAAACCTCTCATTTAATGAATTAAGAAGCTGAGGCCTAGGGAGTTTAAATTATTTGAACTAAGTCATGAACATACTCTTAGATGGGGATTTAATTGTAGTTCTTTGAGTAAAAATTCAGGGCTTTTTCTCTAATACCACATTGTTTTCAGGATGAGACAATGCTTAGGTAATACTCATTAGAAACAATAGTTTCTTAAACTTTGAATGAAGCATAGTTTATAGACTATGTGAAAAAGTGTAGGAATGAAAATACAGATCTTTTCTACAAAAAAATACTCTATACAGCATCATAAATATTGTTCATTTTCTACTTGTGAACACTTCTCAATCCATTTTTTAAATGTGGAAATAGGACTTAGAAAGTTAAATTGTTTGTTAAATGTCACTGTGAAAAAGACAGTAGATCAAATTGGAATAAATAGCTTCAAATAGATCTGGTGAACTATTACTGTATAAGTCACCATTGTTAGCTTTTGTTTCCATTAGGGGAAACAAATTATACATGTTTCTTTTGCTAGAAACATCCTATATCTACTTCCCTTCACTTTTCAACTTATTTCAATTCATTTTATCTTCTGTAAACTAAGAAAAAATATATTTTCCAGCATCTTCCCCCATCTGAAATACATATTTACTTCCTTTTTTTGAAACAAGATTCATGTGTCATCTCCCCCAAGACACTTATCATATATAAATACTCTGTTTCATTCTAAGTACAGTCACTTCACTTCACTTAAATGGTCTGAATACTTAATCACCCATAATCTTCCAATAAATGCATGACTACATAAATTCCCTGAGGGGACAACATCACTTAAGTGGAATAAGGGACCATCTCTTAAAATATTTTTGTATTTGTCTTCAATTAAATATGGGACTATTGACACAGAAAATGTTCAGGGGGAAAAATTGCACTAAAAGATTCAAAAGAGGGGCAGCTAGGTGGCACAATGAATAGAGCATCAACCATGAAGTCAGGAGGACCTGAGCTCAAATCTGGCCTCAGACACTTGATACTTCCCAGCTATGTGAATGTGGGCAAGTCACTTAACCCTAATTGCCTCAGGGAAAAAAAAATAAATAAAAGACCATATATATCTACTAGGCAAATTACTACTTCATCCCCTCTCCCTCTCTTCCTTCCTTCCTTTTTTCCTTCCTTCCTCCCTTCCTTCCTCCTTCCCTCCCTGTCTCAGTCTTTCCCTCCTTCAGTCCTTCCCATACTCTTTCCTTTCTTCCCTTCTTCTTCCTTCCTTCCTTCCTTCCCTCCCTCCTTCCCTCCCTCCTTCCTTCCTTCCTTCCTTCCTCTCTCTCTCTCTCTTTCTTTCTCTTTCTTCCCTTCTTTCTTCTTTCCTTTCTTCCTTCCTTCCCTCTCTCCCTCTCTCTGTCTCTTTCTTTCTTTCTTTCTTTCTTTCTTTCTTTCTTTCTTTCTTTCTTTCTTTCTTTCTTTCTTTCTTTCTTTCTTTCTTTCTTTCTTTCTTTCTTTCTTTCTTTCTTTCTTTCTTTCTTTCTTTCTTTCTTTCTTTCTTTCTTTCTTTCTTCCTTCCTTCCTTCCTCCCTCCCTCCCTCCCTCCCTCCCTCCCTCCCTCCCTCCTTCCCTTCCTTTCTTCCTTCCTTCGTTCCTTCCTTCCTTCTCCTTATTATATTATAGTAAAGAGGTTGGTAATGTAATTATAATTATTTGAGAAAAATGACTTATTTTGAATGATAACAATAATGATAGCACATGTATATTAATACAGAACTTCAGAATTTCCATAAAACTTTCTTAATAATTACCTGTGAGGTGTGGTAACTGAGGATCATTTTAATGTTGATGATTATAATAATACTGACATTGCCATTTCAAAAAGATCTATTACTCACAATTAATGAAAACATTAAAGTTACAGCTTTTTCTTCATTCATAGAAACTGGGGAATATAGATATTATTTTACAAATTGGAAATTAAATGCCTAATTCATTGACTTTTTATTTATCTGTTACTGAAGTCAAGCTTATCAGTTAAAGTCAGAAAATCCTTTCTTAAGAAAAAGACAGGAAATTTGAATTCATTCTGTGTAAAACTATCCCTATGTACATTTAATGCAGATTGAAAACAGTGAATATATGATACAAAGTGTTATTGTTTTGTTAACACATAAAATAAGCAAATAATCTTATTTTATATCAATCCTTTTAGTGACATAAACAACAACATTGACTTGTGTTTTCCCCAAAGGCACATATTACATGCATACATTTTATCTTTTTGTAACTTCTCCACCCCCACTACACACTCCTATTGGGTTACCATAGCAACTACCATAGAACTTGCAAACATCTAACCTGTAAAATTCTTTAAAAAATATTAAGGCTTTCAAACTTTTCACTATATGCAGAGTTTTATACATTTATCTCCCTTGCTTTCTCTTTGGCCTTTTTCTTTCCTGGTGTGAAATATAAGCTCAAACATACTACCTCCAAATGAAGAAAGAATTCATATTGAATTATCAAGCTTAACTGTCACCATATGGTTTCTGCAACATTGGTGGAGGAGACATGATTTGGCAGCTCAGTAGTCCAGTTTTCAAGTTCTTCAAATGATGCAAATTTGTAGACAACTGGGAAATCTGTATTGGAATCTTGGTGACATATATGCACAAGAGACCTTTTCTTTGGAAAATTCTGCCATCTCTATCCATTGCCTTTCTTTTCTGGACTAGATAGAAATAAACATATATCTACTGCTTTCTGTAATCACATCGGAAGATGACTTACATACATTTATATTTCCCAATCCTGAATTCACAGAGAAAAACCTATTTTATTTATTATTGCATACCTAGCAATAATAATTGTAATATATTATCACTACAGTTATTATTTCTTCTTTTTATTATTTTATAATATACATATATGTATCTATCTATCTATATATAAACACACACACATACACACACACACACACACACACACACACACACACACATATATATATATATATAAATTATCCGATCAGATGATAAACAAGTTTAAATTGGTATAAAGCTTTCAGACCCATCAGATCTCATTTCAAAAAGGAATAATGAAGACTTAGAAAATGCATATACTGTATTTGTCAAAAGTAACCAAAAGAACTTTAACTTTATGAAGGACCTTAGAAATAGAAAAGAATAACACAAAATAAATAAGTGGGGGAAAAAGAACTCCTTGACTTGCATCTATGTTAACTGTGCTGTTCCTGGAATCAAGGAGACCTGAATTCAAATCTGGAATTAGATATGTAACAGACATAGGACACTGGTCAAGTTATTTAACCCTGTTGGTCCCAATTTCTCATTTGTAAAATGAGTTGGAAAAAGGACAGACCACTCCAGTATTTTTAATAACAACAACAAAAACAAAACAGAAAAATGGGGAGACAAAGAGTCAGGTATGACTGGGCAACAACAACAAGGATGAACCCAGACAATATCTTAATAAATTAACATCCAATATATAGTTGCCATGGACATTTACTTAGGGGAAAGAAGGAAGGCTTGAAGTGATGAGTCAGGTAACTTGAGGGAGAATTTTAGGAAGATGACTGAGTAGGCCAGAAAATTTCAAGCTCTCCAGATTTTCCACACAAACAGAACACATTTGTACTTCAGGGCAAACATAGACTGATAAAAATCAAGAAAATTTAGGAGTCCTCTAGGTGCAACCCAAGTATACACAAAGAAAGATTCCAAGCCAGGGATTAACCAGTGTGAAGTACAAACACCTCCAGGCCATAGGGATATCAAGTGGAGATTCCTTGAGCAAACTAGGTTTGGTTTGAGTTTCAAATCCAACCACAGTACCTTTTATCTCTTGGATTTCATGAAAAGTTGAAGGTATGAGTCTAGACACAATGAGGGAACCTCAGTTGATTAAGAATCCAGAACCAGAAGTGCTGCAGAGTTGTGAATCTGGGAGAGAAGGAATCAGCACATCAGGAGTGCAGAAGCAGTGAGGCAGGGACAATGCTGGCTGCTGGCACTTATAGGAGGAGGATTTAGAGTTTCAGGTCAGAAGGGAGCACTAAAGTGAAGCTAGAGTAAGCATCACCCACCCCAGGATTAAGAGTTTTTATACCAATAGTTCTTATTTAAAAAAAAAAAAAATGAGGAGACAGGTTAGAGGCATCTAGACGGCACAGTGGATAGAGCACCAGGCCTGAAGTCAGGAGGACCTGAGTTCAAATCTGGTCTCAGACACTTAGCACTTTCTGGATGTATGACCTTAGGCAAGTCACTTAACCCCAATTGCCTCAGCAAAAACTAAACTAAAATAAAATAAAAATGAGGAGGCAATAAAGAAAGAATCCAAACTTGCTATGGGGATAGGGAGAAATGGAGTTCTTCTTAAAAGGATATTGTTGTGTAAAAATAGGACAAAGTAACTAAATTCTCTTGTATCCCAAAGAGCAAATTTCTACCTACAAAGGAAGACTGAGAAGAACTTAGAAAAGACTTTAAAAATCAAGTGAAAGAGATTGAGGAAAAACTAAAAAAAAACTAAAATTAAAAACTAGCAAAAAAAAAAACCAACATTGTTACGGGCCAGAACTCTTGTACTTTAAACAAAGATTCTTAAAAGGTGTTGTCTGGAACTTAGTACTTAATATAGTTCCACAAGATTCACACCTATGATAATGTAATTATAATAGTGTATATAACAGCCAGCAGGGACTGAGAGACAGATTCATTCCACTATCCACTTTTGTGGTGGCTGGAGGCTGAAGCCCAGGCCCTGGGACTCAGAGACAGATTCATTCATTTCATCTCACACCACCATGGTGGCTAGCCTCCTGCATTTACCCCACTGAGACCAAGTGCAGTCTGAAAGGCTCTCCAGAAAACTGCCCAACCCCAGGCAAGGAGAAAATAAAGAGTTTGGACTTTAACACCTGACTATTCTCCTGGTGATTACTCTACTGAAATGAAGGCCCATCCAAGACCTCCAGAAAACCAACCAAGAACATTACACAACATTATGAAAAAAGTTAATCAACTGGAAAAAGTAGATACAGTCTTAAAGAAGAAAATAATTCTTTGAAAATTATAATTGAGTAAGGGGAAGTCAGTGAAGCTATCAGAGATCAAGATATAACAGAACAAAATATACAGACTGAAAAAAAAAACAGAAAAGAATGTGAAACAGCTTTTTTTATAATAATATCTTTTTATTTTTCAAAATACATGAAAAAGGTAGTTTAACATTTACCCTTTCACAAACTTGTGTTCCAAATTTTTCTTTCTATCCTAGATAGCAAGTAATCTGATATAGTTTACACATGTGAAATTCTTCTAAAAATATGTCCACAATTTTTGTGCTGTATAAAAAAAAAAAATCAGATCAAAATGGAAAAATGAGAAAGAAAAAAATAAGCAAGCAAACAGCAACAACAACAAAAGAGAAAATAATATGATAAGATTCACATTCAGTCCTCATAGTACTCATTCTGGATGTAAATAGCTCTCTCCATTACAAATCTAGTGGAATTGAACTGAATCACCTCATTGTTGAAAATATTCTAGTCCAATAATATAAAATACTTATTAGAAAAACAACAGATCCACAGAACAAATTAATAAGACAATATATGTGAATAATTGAACCACCTGAAAACTGTGACCACAAAAAGAAATCTTGACACAATAATACAAGAAAAAATAATATCCTGATTTGATATGATAGAAGGGGAAAGCAGAAACAGAAAAAAAAATCACTATTCATCTCAAAGAGACTTTTTTGTGGAACACATAAAAAAATATTATCAGATTTAAAAAATACCCAGATCAAAGACAACATTTTACAAGAAATAAACAAGCAAATTATCAAAAGGCAACAATTCAGAGGTGCTAGAGCTACAATTAGAAGTGCATAAGTCTTATCAATAGCCATAATAAAAGGTTATGGGTCCTAGAACCATATATAGCAGCAGTCAAAAGAACTAGGTCTGAGCCCAAAAATATCCTATCCAGGACATTATGTATAATATTTAATGGGAAAATGGACATTCAACAAACTTGCAGTTTTTCAGGACTCTGTCTCAAAGAAATCTGAACTTAACAGAAAACTTAACATAGAAGAGACAATATCAAAGATTAATTTAAATGGCCTCAACATGGACAAATCATATATGTCTTATGCATGGAAATATGTACCACATATTTAAGATTGACACCAATAACTGGATAGCTGAAAAAAAAAGTTTGGGGCAGAGCTCAGTATGAACTGATTTTCAAAAGCATAACCGTCTTGGAAAAAGGTAAAAATAGTGATTATGTTATACAAATGAGGTACAGAGAAAGAACTGTTACAGAGGCATCAGAGGGAGAAGTAGGGCTTATTATTCTGAAAACTTACATTAGGAGGAATGGGTTAAATAGGAACACTAATACACACACACATACATATATATATATATATACATATATATATATATATATATATATATATATATATATATATATATATATATACATATATACATATATATATATATGTGTGTATGTATATCTGAAGAGACATTGATCTTAAAGTCAAACTTAAAGATGGAATCAAGAGAAAAATCTATGTTTTATGTCAGCCATACTAACATTGATTTAAATGCATATTTACATATGACTAAATACAGCATCAGGTAAATTGCCATAAAGAAGTAGAAAATGGCAAAACTAAAGGAATCTCCATGCACCAATTAATGTGTATTATGTAACACAATGATAGAATCTAAATCTCTGCAGTTCTCAAGACTTTATTGTCTAGTACACGAATGAAAAATAAATATTCAACCAGATTTTTATCCTTTTTAAACAAAGAGACTAAAAATTTCCATATTATAAATACAAACATCCAAAATACTTGATGATTTAGCAAATAAATATTACTATAGCCAGAGGACCATGTTTACCAAAAACAACCATCTTGACATAATATTATCCATTCAAAATTTAAGAGTATTTTTTCTAGTAGATGTTTCTTGACTGAAGAGATGTTCTCTAGACTATAGTTAATGGAACAATTTTGAAATAGAAAAATCTAGTTAAATTAAGAGCAAACCTGGAAGAGGAGTTAGATAAGATGCCTGTTAATCTGAATGCCTGTATTATTATATTAATGATGATTTCAATATAGAAAATACATTTTTGTGGCTTTTTGCTTATGCTACTTCTTTTTCTAGAAATGCATCAAATTATTGATTATTTTCTAGTACATATTATTTCATAATTTAACTTGAGTGGGGGAAATACCTGCCTTACAGAAAGTTAAATCCAATTATGGAGAGATATTACTTTATATTTAATATCTTCAAATATGAGTATAACTTCATATTCACTCTTTCATCTTGATCCCCCACTTTGCACTTAGGACTAGGTTCAAAGTCTGGGTTTTATTTGTATATAATTGCAGCAGTAAGAGCAGACTAATGAGGAGGTCATTCTGGTTAATGAGAATATATTCTATAGACATTAAGTCACACAGGATGTTTACTTAGTTACTCCCAAAGTATATAACTCTCTACACAAACCTATGAAACCTCAAGTTTTATCTGTACTATAAGTAGAGCCAGAGACCTAGGCAGTGAGGTTATGCTGTTTAACTCATGCAGGATGGAAAGGCAGGCATGACAGCCTGTATTCAGAGCAGTCAGTTTGTGGAGTCGGAGAGATAGGAATATTCCCTTCAAGGCTGCCTTTAGGGAAGTGATAGAAAAAAAAAGGGGTGGGGAAGACCTGTTTCTTCATCCTACTCTTATCTGTAGAAACAGAATGAATAAATTAGGACAAGACTCTTCAAGTCAATAATAATGTAAATGAATAAATTAACTTTTAAAAATTGAATGTTTTAAATTTACTTGTTATTAAAATAGATTCTTAAGTTTTCCTCTTTGCAAAAAGTTAGCTGTTTATAAAATTTCTTTGAATGTTACTTTTTCCTATCCATTTTTTACACTTGTTATTTTTGACATTTACTAATTCACTTAACATATCTTTAAAGCAACATCTGATCTCTTTATAGTGGTAAATTTAATTTACTAAAAGTTTTAAAAAATAAAATCTCTAAGTCTTGCAAGATAGAAAGATATCAAAAATTTGGTGAAAGGCATATTAGTAAGGGAAAGTTGCATAGAATATGGAAATTGGAATAAAAAGACCTGTATTCAAATCTTGTCTCATACACTTACTAATTAAGTGAATCTAGGCAGATCCAGGGATATGTCTCCCTCAGATTCCTCATATTTTAAAACTGGAATGATAACAATACTAGTTTGAGGGAACAAAAATTGATATGCGGTATTTAGCACAGCATCTGGCACAAAATAGATATTAAATAAATTTTATTAATATCAATATTTCTAAAATATTTAGGAAAAAAGTATTTTTGATAAGAATAAAAATGTTCTTATAAACTATACATCTGCTTAAAATGAAGAATTCAATAAGCTTAATATTTCCTAATTAAAAAGTTTGTAATTTTGAACAAAATATCTGTTTTATGGCATAATTTGTTTTCATTGAGATCTTCAAATGTTTATAGGCTGTGCCTTCAGTGGAATATGGAAATGACAAGCATTTCCAAACTGAATTAAATTATTTGCTACAAAATTTAACCCTCTTTTTTTTTTCTCTAGATTTAGATCAGACTTATTTGCATTTCTATTAGATCAGTTATCATAAATTGTTGATATATTCTTTTATAGTACTAACAACTTGAATTGATGTTCAAAATCCTCAACCACCTAATTATGTCAGCCTTTTTGTTCTTTAATACCAGACAGAACAACTTCTGCATCTCAGAAAGACTTGTTTATTCATTTTATCCCATTTTAACTTAATTCTTCTATTTTCATGATTTTTTTTTTCTAAATCCTGTATGGTCACTTATTAATGATGTTTAGTATTTTAACATATCTATAATATCAGAATAATTTTGCTTACATATCACAATAGATCGATAATATGTTGGTGTGGTATTTATCTAATTTATTTATAATAGTATATATTAATTAATATCATTCTTTTGATCATAAATAAAGGCAAGAGAAAGAAAACAAAATAAATATACATCATCCCGTAATTTGAATTTGTATCACTCATTCATTCTTATACAACCAATTTAAAGCTTATATATAGGCAAACTTCAATGGTTTTGTGACCTAGGTATCCCATGTAATAGACTATTAAAAAGGCCATCAAAAGACATGAGTTCAAATGTACCCTCAGACATTTAGAAGCTTTGTGTTCTTGAAGAAGTTGTGTGTCTCAGTTTCATTAATTGTAAAATGGGGATAACAGAATCCATCTACTATGTTTGTTTGAAAGAAAATATTTATAAAGTTTTAAATAGCATAGTGCCTATTTAAAAATGCTTTTTTCCTTCCTTCTTTCATTCATGTATGCATTTATGACATTAATGTAGTTTACCACCTATCCACAACTTCTCACTCCTATAAATAATGTCCATATGGTATAAATTTTTAAAAGTGTTCCAACCAATACCCTGGGAATTTGCCCTAGAGATCAAACATGGACTGTTTTTCTTAATCTCCATACAATAAATCACCCTCTTTTAATGTACTCTCCCCATATTTATCAGTCCTGTACCTCTCTGATGAAATATTTCTTGGGGGCAAGAAAATTGCCATCAGTATTATGATGCACTTCATTTATGACCACATTCTTTTAATTAACCCTTATTGTTGACTACTTTATTGAAACTATTGGGTATTTTTTTAATTTCTAATTTCTTCTTTGAGCTTTAGTCAAATTGACACTTTCTTGACATATTTCTGAGAAATTTTGCTTTTGAAGAACAATCTCTATTTTGTTTGTGTTTCTTGTTGTTGTTTGTTTTTGTTGTTTTGTTTGTGTTTGGAATCAGTCTTTCAGTAGAGAGGCTCTTTTTGGAAGATGACTTTTTTTTTTTCCTACTGAAACTGACTAAATTTCCTCTAAGCTACTCAGATAAAATAAAATAACAGAAGCCTGTGATTTTATTCTTTTGAATAAGTTGCTGTCAATTAACTTCTCAAATATGGAAAGCAGTTGGAAAATATTTTAAAAGGCTAGATTTTTTCATAAAGAATATTTATTTTTATGGCAGAAACTAGGCATTAACCCACAATTAACACCATACACCAAGATCAGGTCAAAATGTGTTTGTGAACTAGGAATAAAGAATGATATTATAAATAAATTAAAGGAACATAGGATAGTTTACCTCTCAGATCTGTGGAAGAGGAATGAATTTATGTCCAAAGAAGAACTAGAGATCATTATTGATCACAAAGTAGAAAACTTTGATTATATCAAATTGAAAAGTTTTTGTACAAGAAAACTAATGTAGATAAGATTAGAGGGGAAACAATAAACTGGGAAAACATTTTTACAGTCAAAGTTTCAGATAAAGGCCTCATTTCCAAAATATATAGAGAATTGACTCTAATTTATAAGTAATCAAGCCAATCTCCAAATGATCAAAGGATATGAACAGACAATTCTCAGATGAAGAAATTGAAACTATTTCTAGTCTTATGAAAAGATGCTCCAAGTCATTATTAATTAGAGAAATGCAAATTAAGACAACTCTGAGATACCAATACACATCTGTCAAATTGGTTAGAATGACAGGGAAAGGTAATGCAGAATGTTGGAGGGGATGTGAGAAAACAGGGACTCTGATGCATTGTTGGTGGAATTGTGAATACATCCAGCCATTCTGGAAAGCAATTTGGAACTATGCTCAAAAAGTTATCAAACTGTGCATATCCTTTGATCCAGCAGTGCTACTACTGGGCTTGTATCCAAAAGAGATATTAAAGAAGGGAAAGGGACCTGTATGTGCAAGAATGTTTGTGGCAGCCCTTTTTGTGGTGGCCAGCAACTGGAAACTACATAGATGCCCTTCAATTGGAGATTGGCTGAATAAATTGTGGTATACAAATATTATGGAATATTATTGTTCTGTAAGAAATGACCAACAGGATGATTTCAGAAAGGCCTGGAGAGACTTACATGAACTGATGCTGAGTGAAATGATCAGGACCAGGAGATCGTTGTATACTTCAACAACAATAGTATATGATGATCAATTATGATGGATGTGGCCATTTTCAATGATGAGATGAATCAAATCAGTTCCAATAGAGCAGTAAGGCACTGAACCAGCTACACCCAGCAAAAGAATTCTAGGAGATAATTATGAACCACTGCATAGAATTACCAATCCCTCTAATTTTTTCTGCCTGCATTTTGGATTTCATTCACAGGCTAATTGTATACTCTTTCAAAGTCCAATTCTTTTTGTACAGCAAAACAACTGTGTGGACATGTATACATATATTGTATTTAATTTATACTCTAACATATTTAAAATGTATTGGTCAACCTGCCATCTGGGGGGGAGGGGAAGGAGGGGAAAAATTAGAACAAAATATTTGGCAATTGTCAATGTTGTAAAATTACCCATGCATATATCTGGTAAATAAAAACTATTTTAAAAAAAGAATATTTATTTTTGCATAGGTAACCTTTTTATAATTAAAAGCAAATTTATTTATTCATATGCTTTGCTTCTAAAAGGAAGATAGATAAATCAAAATCCTGAACTCATTCCCCCCTATTTTTTCAAAGGCAGAAGCACCACAGAAAATTATTTCTTGCAGACCCAAGGAAAATATCATTCCTTCACTTAAAGTTCAACTGAAATATGAGGGACTGAAGCCCTAGGGATGTACTTCCTTATTATTGAACTTAATAGTTTACATTGCTTAATATAGCATTTTCCATGCAGAGACTACCAATGTGGAAAATTAGAAGGAACTTAAGCGCTAGAGAAGGAGATCCTGGTTTTCAATTCTAGCTCTGAACCCCAATACTTTTGTCTTTGGGCGATTTACTTTGGGGGGAGTTACATCCCAATGTGTCAGTTTTCTGTGCAAAATGATAATCTAGCTAGATAGATTTTGAAGTCTCTTTCCATTCTAAATCTATGATCCTATGATTCTGCACTCATTTTGTGCTACTTTGTATTTCACTTTGTGAAGGTAGAATGCTTCTCAATCTTGACAATATTTGAATGTCACATAAATGAACTTTGTTATAGAATTAAACAAAGCAGACAGAGAATGCTCCCCTTGGAAAGTCTCTTCATACAAGAAATGTGGGTACCACAGAGTAAACACACCTCCTGAATAATTTGTTTGTGCTGAAATGTCAAGTCAGCTGACTACAAAGCAGTGGGAAGTCATTATTTGTGTAAAGGCTAGACTAAGCTGGCACCATGCAAACACTTCCTGATGTATCAACAAACTGTATGGCTTTTTCTGCAATCAAGTTGACAAATACTGGCAGACTGACTCCACATGAGTACAAACAGTTTGTAAATGCCTGAGTTTGTTTGGTAGGGTAGAGGACTAGATATTTTGCAAGTGATTCTGGGAGATACCCTGACTCAGCGTGCATTAGGAATGGAAGACAAATAATGTTATGTTAAAAGAAATTAGATTAGAATTTCAATATTGTTTTATTTTAGTGACAACACAGAAATTTAAATTTTTATTGTAGCACACTCACATTTAACATATATTTGGAAGAAATAGTTTTGAGTTGTAGCCCTATCAATAGCCTAGAATCCATAAGTAATTAATGCTTTGGTAAAAGGACTCCTAGCTTTATGTGTAATATGTGAAATATTATGGGATAGTTCTCAGATAATATAGAGGAAAAGAAGACAAAATAAAATGAAGAGGTAAGATTATTTGTTATGTTGGGATATTTTCTATTTTAAGAACATATGAGTTGACATCATGGATACATATAAACATTTATGTGTGGGCATGAATGATATATTTCAGAATCAGTTTCTATAAGAAATATGTTCTTTATGATATATTCTCATTTTACTAATAAATTTGCCTGTTCTCACAATTCTATAAAGAAATGAAAGGGAATGATGAGACTTCCAGCCAAGATGGCGGCGAGGAGGCAGACAGCTGCTTGAGCTCCGTGTTTTTTCTCAGGACTTACTTCATGACAAGCCTCAAAGTTAATGCTTGATCAGAAAAGAAACCCACAAATAATCACCAAGAGAAGACATCCTTGAAATTTGCAAGAGAAGGTCTGTGTTTGCTTAGGGGAGAGTCAAACTGACTGGGCACAGACTGAGGTCAGGCAGCCAGAGCAAGACAGACAGCTCACACAGTTCAGACCAGAAGGGGGAGGGGTATGATCTCTGCTATTCCTGCTAAAAGACTTTTACCCAAGTGTGGATATTCCCTCTTGGCAGCAAGCCAGGAGCAGCAGGGAGGATGTAAAAACTGGAGGTGAAGACTAAAACCACAGAAAGCTAGCATCTCTAGGAACCCAGCCACCCCCACCCCGACCTGGAGTGACTCAGCAAGTTCTCAGAGCCTCAGAGTGCAGATGCAGCCCAACCATCACTGTCCTGTTAATGGCTCACTACTGCCCTCCCCCCCAGTCTGTAGAGGAAGCTGATTAACACCATCCAGCCCCATCCCCCCCAAAACAGACCAAATGTTTCTCTTGTCAATTTGTTTTCTTCAATTTCACACTTGACAAAATGAACAAAAAATTCAAAAGGGCTCGAACCATTGACAGCTTCTGTATGGAGAGAGAGCAGACTTCAAATACTGAGGACACTAAAAGCAGATTGTACCTAGAGGAATCCCCTAAGGGGAATATGATCTGCTCCTCAATACAAAAGAATCTCATAGAGGAAATCAAAAAGGCTCTCACAAGAGAGCTAGAAGAGAAATGGAAAGAGAGCCTGGAGAAGTCATTCCAGGCATTTAAAGACAGAGTGGATAAAGAAAACAAATCATTGAGAAACAAAATTAGTGAATTGGAAAGGTAAACAACTCCAAGGAAAATAGGATTAGTGAGCTGGAAAAAGAAAACAGCTCTCTAAAAATAAAATGGATAAAATGGAAAAAAATTCCATAGAAGAAAAAAACTCACTTAGAAACACAATTGGACAATTACAAAAAGATATAAAAAAAGTAAGTAAAGAAAATACATCATTGAAAATTAGACTCGAACAAGTAGAAATGAATGACTCAAGGAGAAACCAAGAGGTAGTCAAGCAAAACCAGAGAAATGAAACAATTGAAAAGAATGTCAGGTACCTTATTAGAAAGACAACAGACCTGGAAAACAGATCCAGGAGAGACAATTTGAGAATAATCGGACTCCCTGAAAAATGTGAGGAAAAAAAGAGCTTGGACACTATTTTCGAGAAAATTATCAAAGAGAACTGCCCAGATGTTTTAGAAACAGAGGGTAAAATTGACATTGAAGAAATTCATCAATCACCTACTGAAAGGGACACTAAAATTAAAATGCCAAGAAATATAGTGTCAAGAACCATCAGACAAAGGAAAAAATATTGGAAGCTGCTAGAAAAAAGCAATTCAGATATGGAGGAGCCACAATAAGGATAACCCAGGATCTAGCAGCATCCACATTAAAAGAACAAAGGGCCTGGAACATGATAATCCGAAAGGCTAAGGAACTTGGTATGCAGTCAAGAATAACTTACCCATCCAAAATGAGCATCGTTTTCCAGTTAAGAAGATGGACATTTAACAAAATAAATGAATTCTATCTATTCTTGATGAAAAAACCAGACCTACATAAAATGTTTGATCTTCAAATACAGAACTCAAGAGATTTCTAAAAAGGTAAAAAGAAATCTTGAGAACTATACTTCTGCCATAAAATTATGTAAAGAACATATGTATAATTTGTCCTAGAAACTGGAGGTGGAAAGGAAATTATATCATAAAAAAGTGTAAAGTGGTGGTACTACATTTCATGAAGAGGCAAAGGTAACCTATTATATCTGAGAGAAAGAAAGGAGGGAGATGAACATAGTGTGTATCAATAGACATATTCGATTTATGGTGAAACTTCTTCCACTTCATTGAAAAGTGAAAGGGAAGGAGTAAGCTAAGAGGAAGGGAATACAGAAATTGTGAGGAAAAGGGGTAAAATAAGGGGAGGAACTTTAAGGTGGGGGAGGGATCCTACAAAGGGAGGGCTATGAAAAGCAAGTGGTGTTCACAAGTTTAATACTGGGTAGGGGAGTAAGAGGGAAGGAAAGGGGAAAAGCATAAGCAGGGGTTAATAGGATGGCAAGCAATATAGAATTAGTCATTCTAACCATAAATGTGAATGGGGCAAACTGCCTCATAAAGAGGAAGCAGTTAGCAGACTGGATTAAAAGTCAGAATCCTACTATATGTTGTTTACAGGAAACACACCTGAAACAGGGTGATACATTCCAAGTAAAAGTAAAAGGGTGGAACAGAATCTACTATGCTTTAGGCAAAGCCAAAAAAGCAGGGGTAGCCATCCTCATCTCAGATCAAGCAAAAACAAAAATTGATCTACTTAAAAGAGATAAGGAAGAGCATTATATCCTGCTAAAGGGTAGCATCAATAATGAAGCAGTATTAATATTAAACATATGTGCACCAAGTGGTGCAGCATCTAAATTCTTAAAAGAGAAATTAAGAGAACTGCAAGAGGAAATAGACAGCAAAACCATAATAGTGGGAGATCTCAACCTTGCACTCTCAGGATTAGATAAATCAAACCACAAAATAAATAAGAAAGAAGTCAAAGAGGTAAATAGAATACTAGAAAAGTTTTATATGATAGATCTTTGGCAAAAACTAAATGGAGACAGAAAGGAGTATACTTTCTTTTCAGCAGTTCATGGAACCTCTACAAAAATTGATTATATACTAGGGCATAAAAACCTCAAAATCAAATGCAGTAAGGCAGAAATAGTAAATGCATCCTTTTCAGACCACAATGCAATCAAATTTACATTGAAGAAAAGCCAGGGGAAAATAAACCAAAAAATAATTGGAAACTAAATAATCTTATACTAAAGAGTGATTGGGTGAAACAGCAAATCATAGACATAATTAATAACTTCACCCAAGAAAATGACAATAATGAGACATCATACCAAAATGTGTGGATACAGCCAAAGCAGTAATAAGGGGAAATTTTACATCTCTGGAGGCCTACTTGCATAAAATAGAGAAAGAGAGGGCCAACTAATTGGGCTTACAAGTAAAATTGCTATAAAAGGAACACATTAAAAACCTGCAGACAAACACAAAACTTGAAATTCTAAAAATAAAAGGTGAGATTAATAAAATTGAAAGTAAAAAAAAAAAAACTATTGAATTAATTAATAAAACTAAGAGTTGGTTCTATGAAAAAACCAACAAAATACAAACCCTTTCTAAAGCTGATTAAAAAAAGGAAAGAGAAAAAGCAAATTGTTAGTCTTGAAAATGAAAAGGGAGAACTCACCACTAATGAAGAGGGGATTAGAACAATAGTTAGAAGCTACTTTACTCAACTTTTTGCCAATAGATTCTATAACTTAAATGAAATGGCAGAATACCTTCAAAAATATAGCTTGCCCAGATTAACAGAGGAAGAAGTAAGTAGTCTAAATAGTCCCATCTCAGAAAAAGAAATAGAACAAGCTATTAACCAACTCCCTAAGAAAAAATCCCCAGGACCAGATGGATTTACATGTGAATTCTACCAAACATTTAAAGAACAATTAGCCCCAATGCTATATAAACTATTTGATAAACTAGGGATTGAAGGAGTCCTACCAAATTCCTTTTATGACACAGACATGGTACTGATACCTAAACCAGGTCGATTGAAAACTGAGAAAGAAAACTGTAGACCAATTTCCTTAATGAATATTGATGCTAAAATCTTAAATAAGATATTAGCAAAAAGACTTCAGAAAATCATCCCCAGGATAATACACTATGACCAAGTGGGATTTATACCAGGAATGCAGGGCTGGTTTAATATTAGGAAAACTATTAGTATAATTGACCATATTAATAATCAAATTAATAAAAACCATATGATCATCTCAATAGATGCAGAAAAAGCATTTGACAAAATCCAACATCCATTCCTACTAAAAATGCTTGAGAGTATAGGAATAAATGGACTATTTCTTAAAATAATAAGGAGCCTATATATAAAACCTTCAAGAAATATCATATGTAATGGCGATAAACTAGAACCTTTCCCTGTAAGATCAGAAGTGAAACAAGGTTGCCTACTATCACCATTACTATTCAATATAGTACTAAAAATGCTAGCCTCAGCAATAAGAGCTGAGAAAGAGAATCAAGGAATTAGAGTAGGAAATGAGGAAATCAAACTATCACTCTTTGCAGATGACATGATGGTATACTTAGAGAACCCCAAAGACTCTGCTAAAAAGCTATTAGAAATAATTCAGAATTTTAGCAAAGTTGTAGGATACAAAATAAATCCACATAAATCCTTAGCATTTTTATACATTACCAATACAATCCAACAGCAAGAGATACAAAGAGAAATTCCATCCAAAATAACGGTCAATAGTATAAAATATTTGGAAATATATCTACCAAAGGAAAGTCAGGAATTAAATGAGCAAAATTACGAAACACTTGCCACAAAAATAAAGTCAGATTTAAATAATTGGAAAGACATTCAATGCTCTTGGATAGGCTGAGCGAATATAATTAAGATGACAATACTCCCTAAAGTAATCTACAAGAGGTCGAGAAAAAAAGGTCGAGAATTTCAAGGGAAGTAATGAAAAAAAAATTAAATGAAGGTGGTCTAGCTGTACCTGATCTAGAACTATATTGTAAAGCAACAGTCACCAAAACCATTTGGTATTGGCTAAGAAATAGACTAGTTGATCAGTGGCATAGGTTAGGTTCACAGGGCAAGATAGTGAATAAAAATAGCAATCTAGTGTTTGACAATTTCATAAATGCCAAATTTTGGGATAAGAATTCATTATTTGACAAAAACTGCTGGGAGAACTGGAAATTAGTATGGCAGAAACTAGGCATGGACTTACATTTAACATCACATACTAAGATAAGATCAAAATGGGTCCAAGATTTAGGCTTAAAGAACGAAATCATAAATAAATTGGAGGAACATGGGATGGTTTACCTCTCGGACTTGTGGAGGAGGAAGGAACTTGTGTCCAAGGGAAAACCAAATTAAAAAATTTCTGCACAAACAAAACTAATGCAAACAAGATTAAAAGGGAAGTAACAAATTGGGAAAACCTTTTTACAGTTAAAGGTTCTGATAATGGCCTCATCTCCAAAATATACAGAGAATTGACTTTAGTTTATAAGAAATCAAGCCATTCTCCAATTGATAAATGGTCAAAGGATATGAACAGACAATTTTCAGATGACGAAATTAAAACTATTTCCACTCATGTGAAAGAGTGTTCCAAATCACTATTGATCAGAGAAATGCAAATTAAGACAGCTCTGAGATATCATTACACACCTGTCAGATTGGCTAAGATTACAGGAACAAATAATGATGAATTTTGGAGGGGATGTGGGAAAACTGGGACACTGGTGCATTGTTGGTGGAGTTGTGAAAGAATCCAGCCATTCTGGAGAGCAATCTGATATTATGCCCAAAAAGTTATCAAAATGTGCATACCCTTTGACCCAGCAGTGTTACTACTGTGCTTATATCTCAAGGAAATACTAAAGAAGGGAAAGGGACCTGTATGTGCCAAAATGTTTGTGGCAGCCCTTTTCATAGTGGCTAGAAACTGGAAAATGAATGGATGTCCATCAATTGGAGAATGGTTGGGTAAATTATGGTATATGAATGTTATGGAATATTATTGTTCTGTAAGAAATGACCAACAGGAAGAATACAGAGAAGCTTGGAGAGACTTACATCAACTGATGCTGAATGAAAAGAGCAGAACTAGGGGATCATTATACACTTAAACAATGATACTGTATGAGGATGTATTCTGATGGATGTGGATATCTTCAACTTAGAGAAGAGCTAATCCAATTCCAATTGATCAATGATGGACAGAATCAGTTACATCCAGAAAGGAACACTGGGAAATGAGTGTAAACTGTGAGCATTGTTTTTTTGTTTTTTGTTTTGTTTTGTTTTGTTTCTCTTCCCAGATTATTTTTACCTTGAGGATACAATCCTTCCTTTGCAACAACAACAACAACAACAAAGTTCGGTTCTGCACATATATATTGTACCTAGGATGTACTATAAGATATTTAATATGTATGGGAATGCCTGCCATCTAGGCAGAAGGGGAAAAACTCGGAACAGAAGGGAGTACAAGGGATAATGATGTTAAAAAAATTACCTATGCATATGTACTGTCAAAGAAAATGTTATAGTTATAAAAATTAATAAAAAACAAAATTAAAAAAAATTGTTGAATGATTAAAAAAAGTAATGAAAGCATCATTTCATGAGAATAAGAATTAAATTTGAAAAAAGTCATATTTGGGGAAGGCTAGCAACACAATTGCCTTCAAATATTTGAAAAGCTATCAGTTGAAAAAACTTAAGATTTTTTTTTTTACTTGGAAGTTGTATGATCCTAGGCAAGTCACTTGATAGCTATCTGCCTCAGTTTCTTTATTTATTAAAATAAGATAATAACATTAACAATTAGGGTTGTTTTGACACCAAATGATATGATATTTTTAGTTACACACATATAGTAGTTACTTAATAAATATTTGTCTCATCTTCTATGTCCACACTGTACCTATGGTTTGGCAGTTATTAAGACTGTAATGGTCTTCTAAGTCTAAAGATGAAGTGCTTTGTAGATTTCCCTATTTTATTAGAAAAATCCATTGTCTGTTAGAGATTAGGAATACTCCCTTTTGTGGGGAAGAGGGAATTCCCAGAATGGTGATTCCTAGTTAGGAAAAAAAAAAACACATGATGTTTTCTATTATTTATTCTTTCAAAGCTATACATTACGATAATGAATGAAGTAATTGTTTGATGGAGATGTAATTGTGAGACTGCAATATTCTTCATTTACTGAAGGTTAGCTTATAAGAAAGACATGGAGGATATTATTTATGATTCAAATGAACTGGTCTGCCAGAGCTCCAGTGCTCATTTTATCTGTAAGGGGAAACACTCTTCAATTGGTTATGGATGAAAGTAAAAAGTAAAAGACAATAAGCCAGTATAAGATCCATAGCCATTATCTAAGTCCCAGGAGAATGATTCTGGTATATTCTCTAAAGCCAGTTTAGAAAAAAATGAATTATTATTTATGAAAATTATGCACATTAAATGATAGCTCAAATTCTATAGAAGGAGAATAAACTTTCAGTGCACAAAGACCCTAAGAAATAGCTAAATATTTAATTTTTATTAATGGTGATGAGTACTCAAAATATTATAGGAAACTTCTGGATTAAGAAACTTCCACTGCAGGTGAGGTTGTAATCTTTAAAATTCAGTCTTAATAGTGCTTGCTTGAATGACTCATTCAGGATATGAATCAATATAAGTAATCCATAGGTTATCCATAGGTGATCCTATGGCTTCCTAGCTTCAGTTCCTCCTTTTTATAAATACCAATAATAAAACCAGTATTAATAATGATAATAATAATGACTCTCATTTATATAGTGTTTTTTAAAATTGCAAAGCCTTTCATAAATGTTATCTCACATCATTCTCATAAGAATCCTAAGAGTTATCATAGTTATTCAGAGTTATATATTGATATTCATATGGTATTCATATTTTAAAAGAAACAAAACTGAGGTTTTAGGTGATTTATCCAGTATCACCCAGCTTTAAATGTCTAGGCTAGATCTTAACTCAGGTTTTTCTGAGTTCCAGGTGCAATGCTTTATTCACTATGCCATTGTGATGCCTTTATTAATCAATATCTGTTTGTGTAATATATATATATATATATGTATATATATATATATATACATATATATATATATACATATATATATATATATACATATAGGATGTAGTATATATATATTTATATAATTCACACACATATGTGTGTGTATATATATATATGTATATATATATATATATATATATGTTTGTATTCACATGTATATATTCTATCTCAAGTAAGTTAACTTCGTTTATATTCCTTCATTTATATAATATAGAGTAAAGAATAGCAATTGCATCTAGATAATTCCAAAAAAAGCAAAATCATTTCTTTATAGAAATATTAAATAGTATATGTATACACAACTAAATTATCAAAAACATTGCAATGGTTATGATTTGCTTGGCCTTGACACAGTCAGTGAAAAAAGAAAACCTCAATCTTCATATAACTGCATAACATACTGGTTTATATGGTAAATGCAAATAGAATAGCACAAAATTTGTTACCTACCATGTCATGAGCAAAAGTAATTCAGAGGGTTAAACTTTTCAGTGGCTCTTTAAAGGCACCCTTTTTCATTCTAGATCAGAACAAATATTCCCTGAGAAACTTTTGGTCTTATAGATTTCCAGTTATCAAAAAATCTATTGTTTTTCTCCTATCCCATTTTGGATAGCTCTTATTGTTGAAACTTTTAATGGCTGGTTTGTGTCCTTCTATGAGACATTTATTTTCCTCTGTTCAACATTTGTTCAATGTCTGCAGTTCTATCCTTTGGGTACTATACAAAAGTTTTTCCTAAGTTTTTTTATATTTTCAAGAAAAATATTCAGAACAAACTGATGGATTAGTGATCTATCAAGAAGCATCAATGTCATTTTAGGTCCCCAAGCCTGTAAAACGTCCAAATGAGACTTCAAATAGAATAAAATAAAATTGGGACATGTTCAACAAAACAAATTTATAAATAACAATACTAAAACTAGTATTAATAGTGATAATAATAATGACTATCATTTATATAATGTTTTAAAAATTGCAAAGCAGTTCATAAATGTTACTTATATCATTCTCATAAAATCCTCAGTTATGTGTTATTATTCATGTTTTACAAGCATAAATGTAAATGTTATGCAATGTAATATTAATTTGTATTTTTCTAACTCAATATGTGCTGATAATGATCCATATAATTTAACATCACTGATTTATATATATATATCTTGGTAGTTTGTACATCTCTTCATGTGTCTACCCAAGATGTGGTACTCTGAGCAACACACACTGCTTCAGATGTATGCAATTTCAGACTTCCCTAGATTTTTTGGCACCAGATTATTGTTTTATTAAGCATAAAGTTGGCTAGATAACAATATAGCTAACTTTATGCTTAATAAAACAATAATCTTGATCATCTTATAGGTATATTATTGATTTTTAGCTCAAATATGAAAATTTACATGTATTCACACACATTTTTATTTATTCATTTGTTTTTCATCTATTTGTGTGTAGGTCAGTAATATGTCAGTTGATTTGTTACCAGGAATAGTATGTGGGAAATTATGGCTCATCAATGAAACATGTTTGAGATTTAAATATGAATAGCATTTTCCCTAATTGAAATCATTTTCATTTTTTTTTCTTTTCTTTTATCTTTAACAACTTTAAACTTTACCAGTTTATATCAAGTAGATTTATAAAAAAAGTTCTTCACTTGAAAGTTATCAATCTATCCGATTTACCCAAGTCATAAGTTAATATTTAAAATTACACCCATAATTATTTAGTTATGTATATTATTCTTTGATCCAGTGATACTACTAGATGATCCATACACCAGTGATATCAACAAAAAAGGAAAGAAGCTTATATGTACAAAAATTTATAGAAGATCTTTTCATAGCAAAGAACTAGAAACTAGCTGCATGCTCAATAATTAAAGATGGTTAAACAAATTATGACATATTTACATATGGAATATAATTTTAATGAAAGAAACAATGTGTGATAGTTTCAGAGAAATGAGAAAATTATATAGACAAATGAACTGAAACAAGTAGAATCAGGAATGCAATTGATAAAAATAACAATAATATTATAAAAGGAACCAATGTTAAATATCTTAAAAATTCTGATCAATATAATGATCAATACTTATTCCATAGCATTAATGATGAAAAATTAGATTTCTTTGAAAGAAGTTCATTAAATTATTCAAGTACCGATATTTTTTAAAAATTCCTATATTCTTATGTAAATGCTTTAAATGCTAAAGAACTATTTATTTCTTTGTATGTATTCCTTATGTACTTAATTATTTATATTTTGTCACCTTGATTTGGAATATGATCTGTTTAAAATCAGAGCTGTTTTTACTTCCTTTGTATCACTAAAACATAGCACAACATCTGACATATACTAAGTATTAAATATTTCTATTAATTTGATTTTACATTATTTAATGCTTATATATTATGGGCAAATATCTATGATGATTTAAATATGTAATCTCCTTTGTTATTTCCTTTAAACATGTCTCTTTTTTTTTTGCCTGTTATCCTGATTTTCACATTTCACTAATAAAGCTTTCCTGATAATAAATTATTCTTAAATATATCTTTTAAATCCTTTGTAAATAATTTGTAAAATATATATATATTAGATTCTACTTTCCAATAAATTTTGCTATCCTTCTATGTTTTTTTGAAAAGTTAAGGGGGCAGAGCCAAGATGGCGGAGAAGATACACGTGATTCTGTAAGCTCCTTTCTTCCCTCACTACCAACTAGATAAAATCAGCCTCAGAAATAGCGCTGGACTGATAGAATCCACAAGGACTGGAAGCACGACTTACCAGCTGGAGTTTCAACAGGAAAGGTCAGTCCCCAGGGGAGGAAGAAGAAAGGCCAGCACAGACGGCTGGGTGCTGGCACGCTGTGCCAATCGTGCTGGGGAGGGCTCTGGGATCAGAGAAGCCACTGGGATAGAAGAATCTGGCACAGGCTGTTAGCTCTTCTCTGCTTATAAAACAGCAGTTCAGAAGAGAAATTAAGCCACTTTAAAATTTTTAAGCCAGATACTAGAACCACCACAATCTGAAAGTGACTCAGCAGATCTGGGCACTGTGGGTGTGGCCGACTTAGGCTGTCCTAGCTTTCACCTGGGAGTAGTTAAGAGATTGAGAAGTGGGCAGATACGGCCCAAGGAAACACACACTGCCTTGCTTGGCTGGAGGCTGTGGAACTCCACTCTGGAAGTCCCAGAGAAGCGGAACCTTTGAACTAGGGACCGCGGTTTCAGGGCAGAGACTTCCAATTTGAGCACAGGGGCTTTTCACATCACCTGCTGCTGACATCCATGCCCCACATGAGGCATAGGCTGGGCTTTGTGTCGCCTTTACTCTTCAAACTCAAACTTCAGGGAAGCCGCTAGGACAAATAGTGCTACCCTCAAAGCACAGCAGTGCTAATCACCTGTGAGGCATTTCCAGGGAGGGGGTGGGGAACTCTCTCCCAGTGCTCTCTCTTAGCTCAGGCACAGGGGCCGCTGCATCCATCCAGTCTGGGAGGAAGCTAGTAAAGAAATAAATAAATAATTTCCTACCCCAGGGACAGACCCCAAAAGATTTTTTTAAGTATGAGCAAAAAGCAAAAAAAAAAAAAAAACATTGACTCATTCTACACAGTGAAAGCCCGGGTATCCAACCCCAAGGAAGTTAACAGAAGAGAGTCAGCAGATAACAGCCTAAAGGGGAACGATACCTGCCCCCCATCACATAACTCTCTCCTAGAAGAGACTATTAAAAAATTAAGAGAGTTTGAAGAAAAATGGGGAAAGGAAAGAGAAGCTATGAAATTGGAGTTGGAAAAAATAAAGAATTCACAGGAGATTCAGGGAAACAAAATGTGTGAATTAGAAAAGGTTAAAAAATCACAGGAAAGTAGGATTTCTGAATTGGAGAAGATAAAGAAGTCTCAAGAAAATAGGATTTCTGAATTGGAAAAAGAAAATAATTCTCTAAAAAAATTAGGGAAATGGAAAAAATTCAATAGAGCAAAATAATTCATTTAAAAACGAAATTGGGCATTTACAAAAAGAACTAAAAACTGTGAAAGAAGAAAATAACTCCTTAAAATTCAGGATGGAACAAATAGAAATGAATGATTCATTGAGAACGCAAGAATCAGTCAAACAAAACAAAACAAAACAAAACAAAAAAATGAAAAGCTGGAGAATAATGTCAAATACTTACTGGGAAAATCTATAGACCTGGAAAATAGATCGAGGAGAGATAATCTGCGGATTATTGGACTTCCAGAAAACTATGACTAAAAAAAGAACCTAGATTCTATTTTACAGGAAATTATCAAAGAGAACTGTCCAGAGATAATAGAAACAGAAGGGAAAGTAGATGTCAAAAGAATTCATCAAACTCCTTCTGAAATAGACCCTAAAAAAAGAACACCACGCAATATTGTGGCTAAGCTACAGAACTACCACACAAAGGAGAAAATCTTGCAAGCAGCTAGAAAAAAAAACAATTTAAATACCAAGGTGCCACAATAAGAGTCACACAAGATCTGGCTGCTTCCATATTAAAAGATAGAAGGGCCTGGAACCTGATATTCCCTAAGGCAAAAGATCAAGGATTGCAACCAAGAATAAACTACCCAGATAAGTTTAGCATCTTTTTCCATGGAAGAAGATGGTCATTCAATGAAATAGAGGAATTCCATTTGTTTCTAAGAAAAAAACCAGACTTAAACAAAAAATTTGATCTACATCCACAAGACTGAAGAGAAACAGAAAAAGAAAAACAGAAAAAACACAGAATCCTTGAGAACTGTATCTCTGTTGTGGGTGTATAGAAAGTACTCATGGATAATTTGATCTTACTGATATAAAAGGAAAAAAAGGGGGTGTAGTAAAGGGAAGGGGGTAGTATCAGAAAAAGGGGAGGGAGTGATAAAAAGAGGGAAACTATATCCCAGGAAGAGGCATAGAAAATAAAACATATCTGAAGGAATTTAGAGGTGGGGAGAAACATTGTGTGAATCTTACTCTCATCAGAAGAGGCTCAAAGAGTAAATAATTGACATATTTGCTTTTCAGAGAATTCTCTCTCAACTCATTAAAAGGGGGGGGATAGGAAAAGGGAAAAGGAAAAGGAGAATAAAGGAAGGGACTTGGAGGGAGGGGGGAGGGATACTAAAAAAAAAAAAACAAAAGGTAGGGCTGCGTGTCACAAGTGGGGTCTGTACATTAAATATCGGGGAAGGGGTTCAGGGGGGTCAAGGGAAAAAGCATAATCTGGGGATAATATGATGGCAGGAAATGCAGAATTAGTTATTTTAACTGTAAATGTGAATGGGATGAACGCTCCTATCAAACGGAGACGGATAGCAGACTGCATCAAAAATCAGAACCCTACAATATGTTGTTTACAGGAAACACACTTAAAGCAGGGAGATATATACAGAGTAAAGATAAAAGATTGGAGCAGAATCTATTATGCTTCAGGTCGAGCCAAAAAAGCAGGGGTAGCTATACTTATCTCAGATCAAGCAAAAGCAGAAGTTGATCTAGTTAAAAGAGATAAGGAAGGAAACTATATCCTGCAGAAAGGTAGCATAAATAATGAAGCCATATCAATACTAAACATATATGCACCAAGTGGTATAGCATCTAACTTTTTAAAGAAACAATTAAGAGAGTTGCAAGAAGAAATAGACAGTAAAACTTTAATAGTGGGAGATTTCAACCTTGCACTCTCAGATTTAGACAAATCAAACAACAAAACAAATAAGAAAGAAATTTTAAAAAGTAAATAGAACATTAGAAAAACTAGGTATGATAGACCTGTGGAGAAAACTGAATGGTGATAGAAAGGAATATACTTTCTTCTCAGCAGTTCATGGATCCTATACAAAAATTGACCATATATTAGGACATAAAGATCTCAAAATTAAATGTAGGAAGGCAGAAATAATAAATGCCTTCTTCTCAGATCACAATGCAATAAAAGCTACATTCAGTAAGAAGTTAGGAGTAAATAGACCAAAAAGTAATTGGAAACTGAATAATCTCATCTTAAAGAATGACTGTGTGAAAGAGCAAATTATAGAAACAATTAATAATTTCACCCAAGATAATGACAATGATGAGACATCATACCAAAATCTGTGGGATACAGCTAAAGCGGTAATAAGGGGAAATTTTATATCTTCAGAGGCTTATTTGAAGAAAATAGAGAAAGAGAAGATTAGCAAATTGGGCCTGCAACTTAAAAAGCTAAAAAAAGACCAAATTAAAAACCCCCAACCAAAAATTAAACTGGAAATACAAAAATTAAAAGGAGAAATCAATAATATTGAAAGTAAAAAAAAAAACTATTGAATTAATAAATAAAACCAAAAGTTGGTTTTATGAAAAAGCTAATAAAATAGATAAACCTTTGGTAAATCTGATCAGAATAAAAAAGAGGAAAATCAAATTTTTAGTCTTACAAAGGAAAAGGGGGATCTTTCCACCAATGAAGAGGAAATTAGAGAAATAATGAGTTACTTTGTGCAACTTTATGCCAATAAATTTGATAACTTAAGTGAAATGGATGACTTCCTCCAAAAATATAGGCTTCCTAGATTAACAGAGGAGGAGATAAATGGCTTAAATAGTCCCATTTCAGAGAAAGAAATAGAACAAACTATTAATCAACTCCCCAGGAAAAAAATCCCTAAGACTAGATGGATTTATATGTGAATTCTACCGAACATTTAAAGAACAATTAGCCCCAATGTTATGTAAACTATTTGAAAAAATAGGGGATGAAGGAGTCCTACCAAACTCCTTTTATGACACAGACATGGTACTGTTACCTAAACCAGGTCGATTGAAAACTGAGAAAGAAAATTATAGACAAATTTCCTTAATGAATATTGATACTAAAATCTTAAATGAGATATTAGCAAAAAGACTTCAGAAAATAATCCCCAGGATAATACGCTATAATCAAGTAGGATTTATACCAAGAGTGCAGGGCCATTTTAGTATTAGGAAAACTATTAGTATAATTGACCATATTAATAATAAAATTAATAAAAACCATATGATCATCTCAAGAGATGCAGAAAAAGCATTTGACAAAATCCAACATCCATTCCTACTAAAAACTCTTGAGAGTATAGGAATAAATTGATTATTCCTTAGAATAATCAGGAGCATATATTTAAGACCTTCAGTAAGCATAATATGCAATAGAAATAAACTGCAACCTTTCCCAGTAAGATCAGGAGTGAAACAAGGTTGCCCACTATCACCATTACTATTCAATATAGTACTAGAAATGCTAGCCTCGGCAATAAGAGCCGAGAAAGTTATTCAAGGAATTAGAGTAGGAAATGAGGAAATCAAACTATCATTCTTTGCAGATGACATGATGTTATACTTAGAGAACCCCAAAGACTCTGCTAAAAAGCTATTAGAAATAATTCAGAATTTTAGCAAAGGGCAGGATACAAAATAAATCCACATAAATCCTCAGCATTTTTATATATCACCAACAAAATGCAACAGCAAGAGATACAAAGAGAAATTCCATCCAAAATAACGGTCAATAGTATAAAATATTTGGAAATATATCTACCAAAGGAAAGTCAGGAATTAAATGAGCAAAATTACGAAACACTTCCCACAAAAATAAAGTCAGATTTAAATAATTGGAAAGACATTCAGAGCTCTTGGATAGGCTGAGCAAATATAATAAAGATGACAATACTCCCCATACTAATCTATCTATTTAGTGCTATACCAATCAGACTCCCAAGAAACTATTTTAATGACCTAGAAAAAATAACAACAAAATTCATATGGAGGAATAAAAGGTTGAGGATTGCAAGGGAACTAATGAAAAAAAGTCAGAGGAAGGTGGTCTAAGTGTACCTGATCTAAAGCTATATTATATATCAGCAGTCACCAAAACCATTTAGTATTGGCTAAGAAATAGACCGGTCGATCAGTGGAACAGATTATATACAAAGGACAAAAAAGGGTACATCTATAGCAATCTAATCTTTGACAAACTCAAAGATACCAACATTAGGGATAAAAATTCATTATTTGGAAAAAACTGTTGGGAAAACTGGAAATTAATATGGCAGAAATTAGAATGGACCCACACTTAACACCATATACCAAGATAAGATCCAAATGGGTCCATGATTTAGGCATAAAGAATGAGATCATAAATAGATTAGAGGAACAGAGGATAGTCTACCTCTCAGACCTGTTGAGGAGGAAGGAATTTATGACCAGAGGATAACTAGAGATCATTATTGATCACAAAATAGAAGATTTTGATTACATCAAACTAAAAAGTTTCTGTACAAACAATACTAATGCAAAGAAGATTAGAAGGGAAGTAACAAATTGGGAAAATATTTTTAAAGTTAAAGCTTCTGACAAAGGTCTAATTTCCAAAATATATAGATAACTGACCCTAATTTGTAAGAAATCAAACCATTCTCCAATTGATAAATGGTCAAAGGATATGAACAGACAATTCTCAGATGATGAAATTGAAACTATATCCACTCATAGGAAAGAGTGTTCCAAATCACTACTGATTAGAGAAATGCAAATTAAGACAATTCTGAGATACCACTATACACCTGTCAGATTGGCTAAGATGACAGGAACAAATAATGATGAATTTTTGCAGGGGATGTGGGAAAACTGGGACACTGATACATTGTTGGTGGAGTTGTGAAAGAATCCATCCATTCTGGAGAGCAATTTGGAACTATGCCCAAAAAGTTATCAAACTGTGCATACCCAAGCATTGCTGCTATTGGGCTTATATCCCAAAGAAATACTAAAGAAGGGAAAGGGATCTGAATGTGCCAAAATGTTTGTGACAGCTCTTTTTGTTGTAGCTAGAAACTGGAAGTTGAATGGATGCCCATCTATTGGAGAATGGTTGGGTAAATTATGGTATATTAAGGTTATGGAATACTATTGCTCTGTAAGAACTGACCAGCAGGAGGAATACAGAGAGGCTTGGAGAGACTTACATGAACTGATGCTGAGTGAAATGAGCAGAAACAGAAGATCGCTTTACACTTCAGTGCTGTATGAAGATATATTCTGATGGAAGTGGATATCTTCAACATAAAGAAGATCCAACTCACTTCCAGTTGATCAATGATGGACAGAAATAACTACCCCCAGAGATGGAACCCTGGGAAGTGAATGTAAATTGTTAGCACTACTGTCTATCTACCCAGGTTACTTATACATTCGGAATCTAATACTTAATGTGCAACAAGAAAATGGTATTTACACACATATATTGTATCTAGGTTTTACTGTAACACATGTAAAATGTATGGGATTGCCTGCCATCTGGGGAGAGGGAATGAAGGGAGGGGGCATAATTTGGAGAAATTAATACAAGGGATAATATTATAAAAAAAATTACTCATGCATATATACTGTGAAAAAAAAATTCCAAATTAAAAAAAAAAAAAAGAAAACAAAATTAAGGAAGCCAAAATGGTGGAATAAAATCAGGAAAATGCTCAAGATCTCCTAGTTTTCTTCAAAAAATATATGAACCAAAGCCTCTCAACAGAGTCTGACAGAATGAAGCCACTCTCCAGATCAAGATAGACTCAAAATCTTCAAGAAAGATCAGTCTCATTAGGGTGAAAATGCTGTTCAGCCCAGATCAGATAGATTCTGGAAATGAGAGAGTTATAAATTCACCAAATTAGCAACTAGCATCCTCAATTCTGGTTGAGTCAAAGAGCAAAATAGTGGGCAGCTTCCAGTCCCAGAGAGAAGGCAAACTGGAAAAAATGGTCTGTTTTCTGAAAAGAGAAGGCAAGGCTAACTCCTTAAAACACAAGGGATCCTTCTGCTCAATGCCAAGGCTCAGAGATGCACAGAAAGCTTGGAATACCCCCCTGTTAATCTGAGGAGGAGATCTCAACCATAAAAGAAAAAGAAAAAGAATTACTAAGAAACAGAAGAGGACCTTGACCATATAAAGTTTCTCTAGTGATAGGGCAGACCAAAACACCAATTCAGACAAGAACAGCATTTGAGTTGGTAGAGTGAAATGTAGATTTAAAAATTCTCTCTAAATAAATTATCTCCCAGATATATAGTCAAATAATCCTAAAAACAAGTTTTGTTCAGTAGCCATTTGAGTATCAAAACCAAAGACATTAACAAGTATCACAAATACTTTTTAATTGAGAGTCTAAATAAAAGGATTTCTTTGCCATGGTGAGTTTCATCAAATTGCTCTGTTTGGAGACATTTCTTCATCCAAAATGCTTTGGGAGAAAAATAACTTATTCAATGAAATCCATATACATTTGAATGTGATCAATATACATAGCTATCAAAGAGAGATAAAATGAAATTTATGTAATGGTCAATGAACATCTTATAACATATAGAAATATAGATATAACACTGAGTTAATCCACTAACTCAAATATCACAGATCAATGGATCTATAATTAGATTTAGAACTCCCTATACTGGTACAGAACAAACCCATTTGATGAGTTCTGTAATTATCCAATTTCTATATATGATCTACTTTATGTCTCCTTTACAGTAATTAATTATTTTGAGGCCATTCTTGGGGTCTATCAATTTTTCATGGATTCCACAATATTACTTGGGCTATATCTATTTTTATGCTCTTATTATTTGACTGAAATATCTCTTTTTCTGATCATACTTAAGTGTTATTGTATTTTATGTCACACTGTACCAGTTTCTAATGTCTCCTGATGTAGTCATACATACCATTCTAGTCTCCATAGTCCTTTTGGACATCTGAATGTTATTTTCTCTTTGATTTGAAGGGATGGAGATATGTTCAATCTGCACCAGTGGAGGCAGTAACATCATAGAGAATATTGTGTTCCTCTCTAAATTTCTAAGTATAGAACATGTATTTCAATATTTATGTTATGTTATGTGAGTTGCATCTTACACTTCATGATTTCATTTTAGAATTTTATTGGCAAAGATAGTGGAATAATTTTCTCTTTCTTTTCCCTGATCATTTTTGCAGATGTGTAACTGAGGTTAATAGGATTAAGTGACTTGCTCAGGGTCATGTAGTCAAGAAGTGTCTGAGGCCTGATTTAACCTCATATTCATCATGAATATTTTTATATTGATTATTCAAAGTGTATTTTCAAGTGGACCTATAATTCTATCATTCTGGGTATCCTCTCTAACTGTTCAAATCAGAAATCATTTACACCTGTCTGATGTGAGCCTCGTTCATATCTACCCATAACATAATATAGTGGATCTATCCAGTAAATATGGAGATAATATTATCTTAAGTTATACTGATTTGATTACATATTATAGTTTCAAAGATTTGCCTATTAACTTTAAGCCTTCTCATAGTTGTTAAAGTGAATCTTCTAATGCACAGTATCTGATCACATCACATTTCATTCCATAAACTTTGGAAGCTCTGTATTACCTAAAAAACCAAATATGAACTTCTATTTATAACCAGTTAAGCCTGTCAGGATCCATCCCCTATCCTGCTCTGGCTCTTATCCAGCTCTCTATACTTTCTGTATATTACTCCACTTTGTACACTATTCAATTCCAGTTATCATTTCTGTTTCTTAACCTGAGATATCTCCCATATCTGTACTGGATTGCCTTCTTCTCCCAACCTCTTTTTATCTCTATTTTCATTCAAGATTTAGTTAAAGAGAAACCTTCTCCAAAAACCTATATTTTATCTGTAACTTTATTGTTTTTCTTTATTGTCTCTCAAGCAAAGGTGAATTCAAGTCTACAGAATCAAGACTTTGAAAGGCATGTAGGAGAATCCTAAATAATAACCTACAATATGTCCCTTAAAAATAATAAAGCATGAAAATGTTTCCACAGATTAACAAAATTGTATAGACATATTTACTACTACAGAATAATTGTCAGAGAAGAATATGTTATAAAAGTTAAATTAACCATGATTTAAAAAAACAAAAGAAAAACTTCTTGTTTCAAGGTCTCTAACACATGGAAATACACAGATGTGTTGTCATGCCTGAAAACCCTTCTGCTAACACAGCTGTCACAGGTCTATCCAAATGACACCTGAAAGGTCAATTCATTTAACACTTTTTCTAGTGTATGAGAAAAAAAAAACAAAACAACAGCATCAACACTTTCTGAAAGTGAACTATATCAAGACAAGTTTGTGCATGAGTGGACAGATATTTGTAACTGTGTTATCAAATCTTTACAAAGATGTTGAAGAAATATACACAAATCAAATTATAGAGAAGTCTCCACAAAACAATAACTTACACAATCGAAAAAATTAGAGGAGAGTAAAAGTTTTTAAAGGAACTTGAAATAGTTTGCAAAAAAGTATATTTATAGCCATTGAAGAAATAATCATTTTTCTGGAGTGTCTAAAGCATATTAATAAAACATATCATCATTGATATTTTGTCTTTATCTGTATATCCAAATATCCAAAAATCTGCTTTCCTTCACTTGATACTGTCTTTCCTTTTAATAAATTACCAAAATTTGTTTTGTGTATGAATATGTATATATACATCTATATAACATATATGCAGAAATTATAAATGAGTAAATTTATATATGCACACATATGCATTAATGCTTATATATATATGGATATTCATATTTGATACACATATACTTGTATATATATATATGTATATATGTATACATATATAGTTAGTCAATAAACATTTATATTAAGAGTTTACTAAGGTTAGTAATTATATTAAGCTCTGAGGATACAAAGAAAAGCAAAAGATAGCATCTTTCCTCAAGCAATTGAGAATCAAATGAAGGAAGAAAACACATGAAAAGAAACTGAATGAAATGGGGAAGGAAAGAAAATATCTTCTTTGTAATTTATATATTTATATTTATCTGTATCTATATCTCTAACTATATTTACATTCATTTAATGGTCTATATTTGTCTATCTATGTTCAATGTTCTCTACTTGATTGGATGTAAGTTATTTTAGGGCAGGGATTACTTAACTTTTGTCCTTATATACTTAGTGCTCTGTGCAATAATGACTAGTCAATACTTAATAAACTGTCACATATTTAATGATATTTAATCATTTATTGATTTCTATTTAAACCTATTCCTCTGTTTGTTACCCTAGTATCAGGAAAACAACAGAGATATTTTTTGAGAGGGAGTTGTGTTTTGTTTTTGTAAAAGGACAAATCCAACCATTAAATGGTTATTTATGAAGACTGTCTATTTGAAATTTACTGTGTTACTGTTCATTCTAAATGAATTTTCTTTCATGGGGATCTTTTGTAATGAGATGCATAATAACTTTTTTGGTAATCTTTTGATTTTCTGTTTATCACTGACCTATCATTACCATAAAGTCTTACCAGAGTAGTAACTCTTTCCAAAAATCCATATAAATATTTTAGGTGTCTGGGTATACTGAGAGGTTAGGTAGATTTTTCTGAGGCAGGATATGAAGGCAATCATCTATGGCATTCTCCACACACATCCATCACCTCTTCTTCCCCTTCTTGTAGACACAATCCTTCAAAATACTGTACATTAAATTGGAGCCATTCAATTAAATGACAAGTGCTTTCAGCATGTCTAGTTTTTTTTGTTTTTTTCTGAGATCACATCTATATTTCTGCAGCTTTGGGGAGACAATATCAAAGAACAGGACTAACTGTCAAACTAAAATATGTTATTGGACAATTGGCAAAAGGTAAACACACCCTACTTTTTTCCTTGATGTATTTAACATTAAAAGTGTTGATATTGGTGTCAATATTCTAATTCCCATCCAAATGACAGCCCTTTAAGTATTTGAGTAATGCTACTTTATACATGTAGTCTTGTGTTTCAAGGGAAACCATTTAAAATTTCTTCACCTGTTTATGGCAAAATATGATTTTTTTTTAATCTAGAGTACTTTTCACTGTGTTTCAAACCAATCCACAGCAAAAATAACATCTAAATTGATAGTCACATTCTCTCAAGTTTTCCTGCTAGAACTAAACTTCCAACAGCTGCTTAGTTATTTAAAGTATCCCCAGAACTATCAGACCAGGTATAAGGAATTTGTGTTCTTGAAGAAATGTGTTAAAATATATATTTTAAATGTCCTTTTTGCATCATTATAATTGGAGGCTTTATGCATTCACTGTAATGCATGATTTGACATTACAAAAATATATTATGAGATAATGATTGTGGGGATTTCTGATATTAATATATATGTAAAGATATGTAAATGATAATGGTATTATATATATGTAAATAATAATGGTTAAATATCTCATGGATTACATAGATTACTTTTTTTCAGAAAGACAAGAATAAGAATGGTACAGAAACAAAAGCAACAGTTGCAGTAATCTGTGAGCACCCATAAGGATGAGCTCACAGATTCACTGAAATTTACAGATAATATAAAATTTTATCTTTGTTCTAATAGTATGTATATGTAATAAACATGTTATCTGCATTACAAAAATATCATCCACATCATTTCTTTGGTCATAATGCATCAGTTTCATATATTCCCAATAATACAAATTTCATCTTATAGAAAATCTTAAAATATTGTATATCTCATCTTCTCTTTCTTTAGTTCTATTTCTTTTGAAAAAGAATTCTTAAATATTAGTCATTAGTTTTACTCTACCAATAGTTAATATTTTATATATATATGTATATATTAATTATGTTCTTATGCTAAACTTAAAAATACTAGTTATATATTATTCACTTGCTATGAATATGTTCATGTCTAAAGACAGAAGAGTGGGGCAGCTAGGTGGTGCAGTGGATAGAGCACCAGCCCTAAAGTTGGGAGGACCTGAGTTCAAATCTGGTCTCAGACACTTAACACTTCTGAGCTGTGTGACCCCTGGGCAAGTCATTTAATCCCAAATGCCTCAGCAAAAAAATAATAATAACAATAATAATAAAATCACAAGAGTTTTTTCCCAATCCACAACCCTTTCATTTTTGCCTAATAAATACTACATTATTTTTTCCTATCACCATTATTTTTTTAATAACACATGGGAAGCAGGCTGAGGCTTTTGGAGGTCACATGGTGAATCTCATATTTCCTGAATTCTCAAGAAGAAAATATGGGGTTTTTTTGCATGTAGAAAACACTTATATATGTGCATGCACATATAACAACTTAAATAACTTAATACATATACACACGGATGTGTTTGTATGGGTATATATGCATGTAGGGACTAAGTGACTCAAAATGAAACACTATTTCATTGAGAATAAATTAGCCCATCTGAGAGAGAATATGACAGCAATGGACTTGTAGCCAAAAAAGAATTGAGTCCTGCCTTTGAAACTTAATAGAACATGGGCTATTAACAAGGTATTTAACTTTTCATACCTCAGTTTCCTCATCTTTAAAATGGGAATAATAAAGCTTATAGTACATGCCTTGTAGGACTATGCTGAGTTTGAGATAATATACCATATGTAAACTACTATAAGTGTCCAAAATAAAAAAGAATATAAGTTATTTTTTATATAATTCACTATTGTGATTTCATTCTAATTATAATGATAAGGTGATTTAATTTTAAAAAAGAAGAAAATGAAATTCAGAAAAGAAAATAGAATATGACACCAATGATAGAACCACTCTTCTTCCTTTCTTCTCTTTCCTCTCTTCTAGAAGTAGCAGAACTTAATATGCCCTAGAAATCATAATTCAATCCTATATTGTCCTTTCTTAAATTGGAAACTAGAACTTCAACTATTAAACAAATTTTATAAGATTTCAAGCTCAGGTAATTTAATGACCCTCAGGTCTATCTGTCCCCTTCCCCTGATGTTTTATGGAATTTGTGTCAAACAAAATCAGAATAGCTCAAAACCTACAGTCAGAAAAACTCATAATATTCAGGTAGAAATTTGTTTTATATATATTTTAACTAATTCTTGGTTTCTTTATTTTTGAAACAAAAATCAGGTTGTAGATGATATTTATATAAAGAAGTGAATAGTTTTGATAAATTGGTTAGGAGAAGGGCAGTCAAGGAAAAAACAAAATTTCCTTAGCTCTTGAAATCTTAATAGTAACCAATTATTTCAATCTAAGTCCTTTATTTTGATTTCTAGGACTAAGGAATCATTTCAATTGCTCTCTTTTCTGCTACAGTTCAGTTTTATTTTTGATTTTTTTTTCATTTTCCCTTTTTGATTATTATGCAAAATCCACATTTTTTTTTTTCCAGCTCAACATGACTCATGAAGTATCAAGCAAGGACTGAGGAGATAGTCTCCTTTATGATTATGCTGATGATGAGTTCCTATCATTAATCTCCCTTCCTCTTCATTTGTCGGTTTCTTTTTGTCTATTGGGATTGATTCAAGTCTACCTTTTGGTTCAAAATCGGTTAACAGACATTTATTGAGTTCTTAATCCGAATCATTCTTACTTAAAAAGACATTCCCTTTTACTTCAGAATTACAAACCTTAAGGTGCTAGTCAGTTTTCACATCCCTATTATGTACATAATGAAAGGATGTAGAATAAAAGTAATATTTGTGGTACGTATCACAGACTTTTAAAATTTTCAGCCAACATTACAGCTAAAATTGGGACCAGGGCAAAGGGAAAACATACACCCACACAAACACACACACACATACATACAAACACACACACATACACACACATACTCATATATTCACATGCATGTATGTATCTGGTGGGGGGGAAGAGAAAGAGACAGACAGAGACAGATACACAGAAATAGAGACAGAAACAGAGAAAGAGTTACAATCCTACCTATAGGTCGAGGTAGAATCCCTCAGCTTAACTTCAGGGTTGACAGCCTGATAAAAATACAAATAGAAATACCCTTAAGATATTATATGAGATGTGTTTTTTCAGAGAGGTCTCTTGAGGTATGAGGTCTAAGAAAATGAAAACAAAAACTAAGCATGAATTGTTTTTATCTATTTAAAAAAATTTGTCCCTATTTTGACAATTCATACTTGTGAAGTTGAGCTTGTCATTTTCTAAGAAGAAAGTACTTTGTACTTGCAGCATCCAAATATGTGGTCCCAGCCCAAGAGATCTAGTTACCCCATAGGAGATAAACTCTTGTCTGTATGTACTGAATACATTGTGCATCTTTTGCATTATCTTTTCCAAGAAATTCAGCTCTTTAAAATAAGACTGAACAGAATAGTACATTCAGATTTTCATCACTAAAATTATCATTGTCATATTTTAAAATGGCAAAACATTATTTTCTTAGTAAATGCATAATTAGTGCCAGTTTTAAAGAAAGACAGAAGTCTTTAAAGCTCTATATCTGTTCCATGTCTAACATATGACTGAAAAGTGACCAACTGAGTCATATTGTTTGAAGTTTGCATGGGTCTTGCTTGCAATTAACCAGATGGCTTCAGTCTTAACTGACAAATCCCAATTTTCACTAAATTGACAAAATCAAAGCAATTCTTCATTCAGGTCTAAAACTGTCACTTGACTAAGATGCTAATCCTATTTAACTGTCTTCTTTCAATCTGTTTTTTTACATGTTCACCACCTAGGTGGCTTATGGATTTTATGACTGTCATGACACCCACACCCATATTTTTTTTTTCATTCTTGATGTTGTGTTTTTTCTTTCCTTTTTAGATTTTTCTTTTACTGGAGTTTTCTATTTATGTTTTAACACTCAAAGTTATATAAGGAATAATTCAACATATTCCTATTTTTCTGTGAAGGTTGAATACAATATTGTGAGCATAAATGAACATGAACAAAATGTGTTATTAACTATAAATGTACTCAAAGGATTAGTGGATGTCCCTTGAATAAAGGGCTAATAATACAGTACACCATGCTTGCAAATTTTCTTAAATATTATCTCATTTTTATCCTCACAACAGTTATGATAGATAAATGCATCACCAGTTTTACCAGTTTTATATGAGGAAATGAAATCAAACATAGGTGAAGTGATTTGTAAAGTGATATGGCCAATAATTGACTGAAGGACAAGTTTGAGCTTAGTTCTTCTTGACTCCATATTCTATGATATATTTCACCTAGTTCCCTAAAAAACCTAAATTCAAGTTCTGACTGCAAATGAAGTTACTTGGGAGATGCCAGTAAAGTAACATAAATGTTCAGTGCCCTTAAGGCAAGGTATTTTAGGGCATTGGTGGATAAGAAAATGTCCCAACTGAGTGAATAAGTTCATGTCAAAACAAAGGAAAATTATAAACAAATAACAACTATAGTATTGATATACCATCAAAAACACCTAATGAATAGTAAAAAATATGTAATTCAGGATCCCAGAGCATATTTCAGAAGAAGATCATCATTATTATTCAGAAATGCAAAACATAAATTTAATGAAAAAATGTTCTCTTGTTTGTGCTTTCTTTTATTCTGGAGTAACTAGTTAGTTAATTTTTATAACTCTGAATTTGTCAATTTTATGGGAATATAAAATAAGTGGATTGCTTTTCAAGCTGGAAAAAAAAAACAATTGAAAGGATAAAAGGATGTATTTGTAGTACTAGCAAAAACTTTCCTTAGAATTTTCTAGGTGGCAAAAGGTCAAATTTGAACTCTAGACAAATATGACATATGACTCTTCCTTGAACCCAGAAGATTCACTTTGTATGTAAGATCAGTCATGAAAAGATTTGATTTTTGTTACCTGAAATCCAAAAAATGATCATCCAGTTGAGGATTAGACTTGATTGCTTTGATTTGGAGCATAATGCACAAACAAAACCTGGTAATTCAGTTTACTGAATATACTTCCCCTTAAAATTTGTTCCTGGGAAGAGCTGTATATTATTAAAAGGAATTTATGGTTGCCCAAATAAAAACCAACATATTATCTTCTCTTTTTCAATTTTGTATACTTCTTATTATTCATCCAAAATGTATAAATTGACATATGAGCTCTGTGAGATTATCAATTACATGTCCAATTTGGGCAATGGTAAATGTCCATTCATTTGTCCCACCCTTTGTCCCCAACCATTGAGATAATTGGACCAAACTCTTTCAAGTTGTTAGTAATCCCATAAAGGAGACTATATAAGGTTTCAATGCTCAGTGCAATCATTATAAGGTCTGGAGGATCTTATTGTATTTAAAAAATACCTCCTAAGTAAGGCTGAGTACTAGACATCTTTCATGACAGTGAATGGAATCAAGGAGTGAACTTTAAAAAATAATGTATTATCATCTTTGTATGATGGAATACTAATACTTCAGACTCTAATGAATTGAAAATGATTACCTCATAGGGCAAATAGTTACATGGTGGTGAGTTTTCTTATAATACATTTAAAACAAAGAATTATGTAGAACATGTGAAGCAAGGGTACCATAATGTATGAGCAAAAAGGATACACTGATCAAATGAAGGATATGAGAGATTGTTAATGACATCATGAGTTTCCCCTTGATGACCACATAATGTCAGGAGTAACTAAGGGAATTATGAAACATGTTAAACCAACCCTATGTGATAAATATTTGTCTAGCCATTAAAAAAAAAAAAAAAAAACCAAACTGCACCACATGGGCAGGCATGATTGGGATAGCTCTACAAGGATGGTATCAAATTCAAGTATAAATGCATTCCTTTAGGGTGTATATTGACTTAGAACACCATTAAAAGAAACATAAGTTATATTGTGCTTTTACTTATTATTTAAATATTTCTGAATTATATTTTAATGTGATTAGGTCCACACTTTAAAGTTTTGATGATGGCTCGTAACTTGAGGAGTCTGAGTATAAAACCTTTGATTGGAATCACTGAAGAATACTGGGTACTTATTTTTCACTTGTTTTATAATTTTGAAAATACAAAAAATTTAATGTAGTTTTGATGCAGTGTCCTTAAAACAAAGTTTTATTATTTTAGCTGCATATTTCAAGATATGTCCTTTGTACTATCTCAACTCATCAGTACTGTCCCATTTTCTAATATTAGAATGCTATTACAAAATCCATAAGGAGATATTATATGCCTATAATCACTGGAACAGAGCTTTTAGTCATCAACATTAAGTGCCTTTTTTAGTTCTTTATAAAGCTGTTTTTAGTATCTGGCATGTTTTCAGTTTTTAATTTCCCTTTTGATAATTTAATTATTGTCACAGTCACAGATCTGAGACTGCTTTGGGTCTTCTCTGTTTCTGTCTCTCTGTCTCTCTTTCTCTCTGTCTCTCTGTCTCTCTGTATACATATAGTTAAGATTCAATATCTTTAAGCCTTCATTTTAGGAATGAATATTCTAATTTGAAAGTTTCTTGATTTTGCATTCAGGAAAACTGTCCTTATAGGTATTGCCATCTGCATGAAATCTTCTCCTTGATAAAACCTTCATCTACATTATGTGTGGGAGACATTTTGGAAGCATAGTTTTGAAACTTTTGACAAAAATAAAATTTAGTCGAAGTGTCAAGAAATGTTTAGGCAAATCCAACAAATGCAGCAATAGCTCTTTCAATAATAAATTACCATTCTTAAAAAATAAAAAAAAATTATTCGATCCATGGAAAGCAGTCTTCTCTATATCCCTCTTCTGACCCATCCAACTGAGAAAGAAAGAACAAAAAAAAAAAAAAAAAAAAAAAAAAAAAAAAAAAAAAAAAAAAAAAAACCTGATACAAACATACTCAGACAAAACAATCTCCCACTGTTTTGAGAACTTTGTTGCATGCACTTCAGAATTGATGTCAGAAGATTCAGTATTTTCAGCAACAAAGCAATAAAAATTCTTGCAATAGGTTACACTCCTTTTTTTCAGGAATTACCCTTTTCCCACAACCAGCTCTCTTTCTTCAATTATGAACTGTGTAAAACACTGTGACAAAATAGAAGCATATAGAAACTTTATCTAACTTCAGGATGTCATCAGTAAGTGGAAGAAAATGGGATAAGTTTGAGTAGACTAAGAAAAGAAAATGAAAATAAAATTGGATGGTGTTTCTATGCATTATCTCCTTTTAAAAGAATATAAAGTCCTTGAAGTCAGAGGCTTTTATGCATTAGGGAAAGCTAATTTTTGTATTAGTATCCCTCCATCACAAGTTTCTATCACATTGTTGGTACAAAATACACATGTAATGAATGTGTTAATTTAAGTGCATTGAAAAATATTGAAAATCATAAGATAATTATCTTTATGTATTAGTACTGTTGTATATTATACACTATATTTTATATATAGTATTATATATTATAAAATAATATTGTGTAACATTGTGTATAATAACTAGGCTGTAGTTTTTGATTTTTTATTGACTAATGTTTGTCTTTTTGGAGTCCATCTTGGTGCTTAGTTAGAGAATAAGCTTTCTTCAGCATTGGTTGTATTGAATAAAACTAACTTTCTACTAGAACATTACTTTAGCACTAGATATATTTCTTTAGAGCTAAGTTTCTCATCTGTGGGGGACTCATGAACTTTGTAGTATTCTATTTTCTTATCAAAGTAAAAATGATTACAAGAAATTATTTTTCTCATTATTTTCCTTATATAATTTCTTTTTTTCTTATGTTATTTGCAGTTCAATAACCAGTAAAGGCTGGTTATTATTAATATTAATATAGTCACAAAGGAGAAAATTATTTAGAGTAAGTTGAATAATGAAAAAAGTATGGTAATATTTAAAGAAATGCCCTAACCCCATATAATGCTGAGTATAATTTATATAGAGATTTTATCTATTCCCAATATGTTTATTAGAAATTTTCTCTATCAGATAATTTTAGGGGATATTGAGACATATATAAACCCAAGGGTTTGAAGACAAATATACTTTTTAAAAAAATAAATTATATTATGTTATTATATTATATTACATTATATCTATATGTGTATGTTATACATAATATAAAATATAATGTCTTATAATATTATATGTATTTTCTTTTTTTTTTTTATTTTATTCATTTTTTCAAATTATCCCCTCCCTCCCTCCACTCCCACCCCCTGATGGCAGGTAATCCCATACATTTTACATGTGTTACAATATAACCTAAATACAATATATGTGTGTAAATCCCATTTTCTTGTTGCACATTAAGTATTAGATTCTGAAGGTATAAGTAACCTGGGTAGACAGACAGTAGTGCTAACAATTTACATTCACTTCCCAGTGTTCCTTCTCTGGGTGTAGTTATTTCTGTCCATCATTGATCAACTGGAAGTGAGTTGGAGAAGACAAATATACTTTGAAGATAGAGAAGATTATTTTCCATCTTCAGAAAGAACTGATTCATTACAAAATTTGCTTTCTTAGATGAATTTATGATCTCTTTGGTGTAGGTAGTCCTATTGTAATTTAAATATTGATAAATTTATTATGTAAGTATTATTATTGTTAATAATAATTTCATCCTATATGATTCTTGATAATGTCCCTATGATGATATACATGATCTGTCCTATTTTACTTAGGTAGCTAGATGATATAATAGCTAGAACATTAGTCTTACAATCAAGAATGCCTGAGTTTGAATACTCAGTTACTTAATCTCTTACTGTTTCCACATCTATAAAATGGGATGATAATAATAACACCTATTTAATAGGGTACTGTGTAAATCAAATTAGATTATATCTACATGGATTTATATACAGACATATAACTTTAAAGTTTTCAAACTAATATGTGTAAATATGACAAATTAAATATTCATAATAAAACCATATTTAGTATAATATAAATATAAAATAAATTATATATTTATAATATAACTTTGAAAACTTAAGATAATACAAAATTGTGCTTTGAAATTCTTCATAGAAAAATTTGAAAGATGGTGAGAAACCTATTTATAAATAAATAAGTAAATATATATATATATATATATACATATACATATATATATATATATTTGATATTTTGAGAATATTATCTCTGAGATAATAATATCTCTGAGAACAACAATCAGGCTGCTTTCTATTCTTCCTTAATCACAATCTGTGACTAAACCCACTCAACTTTCTGACTTCAAATTTGAAGAAATATTTTATTTCTTTTATAAGTCCCCTTTGATAATAAGATGCAGCCTACTTATACTCACAATGTGTCTTTCCACTGTAATCTGAATTACAAGAAATGTTTGGTAGTCACAGTACTCTAAGACTTATATGTGTTATATCAATTTGATAACATTGGTCTTGAAAAATTGGGCTTTTGTGTCAGGACCAAGGCGATGATTATTTAAAGGAGGTATGCATAAAATGATGAGTTTTGAATATACATTGGTGAAAAAACTCAAGTGGATAACAAATGCCTCTTATTCAACTAAAG